>NC_053436.1:34381596-34547425 GCF_007990345.1 Gossypium hirsutum
ATGTCATGTCATCCCCCCATTTAAGTACTAGTGGCTGGCCATGACAAGGATGATGGGCAAAACATGTCATGAAACATGTTGTGTTAATGGAAGAATAAATAAGAAGCATGGGCAATAAACTAATAAGAAATGAAGGAAGAAAACAAAGAGAAAAAAATGTGTTCATCATTCTCATGCATGACCAAAAAAAAAGAAGAGAAAAGCTCTCATGTTGTTCTTGGCCGAATAGGAGAAAGAAAAAGTAGGAAAAAGAGCTTTGAGGAAATCGGCTATGGTGGTTTGATAGACTAAGGTATGTTTGATGATGTTCCATGAGATGCATGCAAGTTTAGTAGTTAGCTTGAGTTCTAAATAGCCCATGGTTCAAATCTTTACTATGTCATGGAGATGATATTCGGCCAAGGTGGATTGGTGTTGATATCATTTGCATGCTAAAAGTGAAGCTTTGTAATGGTGCATGTGATGGTGGATTGATGATTCTTGAATCTTCTTTTAGCATTTTTGAGTGAGACATTAAGTTCTTTGTTTAACCATGACAAAAAATTGAAATGGTATGGTGTTGTGATGCATTTGGCCATGGTAGGAAGTAGAAGGGAAAATATGGTTGTTGTTAGATGAAGTAGAGTCTAACAAATGAGCACATATGTGCATTAGTTGCTAGATGGAGAAGAATCGGCTAGCAAGTTGTGTGCTAAGGCCGAATATAATTTTTGTATATTAATGAGTAATGCATGTGTTGAATTGATGGAAAGGGAGAGGATGCTTTACTAGTGTATATATGTGTATGGGCTAAGTTTTGAACTTGAAACAAAATGGTGTTTAGTCAATACAAGTGACCATACTTGTAGAATGTATTGAGTGTTGCAATCGGCCTCAACATAGACATGTATGTTCGGCCACATGAATGAGTACATAAGTTGATGTGTATGTTCGGCCATAGGTAAGCATATTGATGGCTTTATCTTGACTTAGAAAATTCGGCTAAGGGAAATATTAGCTAGTATGTTGAATTCGATTCGTAATTTCGTACATATGTGACTCTAATGTCTAATGTATATATGGGCTAAGTACCTTGAGCTTCTCTTTTGATGTTCGAATGAATTGTATTAAATTGCTTGATGTGATTAAAAATGCGTATGACCATTGTGTATTTGAGCTAAAAGGTGGCCATATGACCTATCAAACTCCTTGTCATATTCGGCCATAAGCTAGCAAAATGAGACTTTAATGAGTTAAATTTGTTTGAATTAAGCTCAAGAGCAAAGGGGAACTAAATCCGATAAAGGGAAGGAAAAAGTGGTCGAATAGCCGTCGAAACCGTTCGACAACATCCGAGGTAAGTCTTCGAGTAATGACCCTACTTGAATTATATTGAAATGATTAGTCATACTATGACGGATAGCCGAATGTGCATAGAGACTATGTTATAAAGCCAATTGAAATCATGCTCTTTGTGTGTGGCTATTGAGCCGAAATTGGAAAGGTTTAATAAATGTTTTGTGTTTGAGCCTTAGTAACGAAAATGAAATATGGATGTGTCATGATTATTGATATATGTGTGCATGAGCATTTGAATGATATCCGGGCTAAGTCCCGAAGGCATTTATGCTAGTGATTTTATCCGGGCTAAGTCCCGAAGGCATTTATGCTAGTGATTTTATCCGGGCTAAGACCCGAAGGCATTTGTGCGAGTTGATATATCCGGGCTAAGACCCGAAGGCATTTGTGGGAGTTGATATATCCGGGCTAAGACCCGAAGGCATTTGTGCGAGTTGCTATACCCGGGTTAAGACCGAAGGCAATTGTGCTTGTGGTTATATCCGGCTAAATTCCGAAGAAACTTGGGTTCGAAGGTGAGCGTGTTGTGCTGTAATAAATTCAATTAATACGCTCGAAAAACCCAAACGATAAGGTATGTTTGCGTGTGCATCGGAAAAGTCGATTCGTTTTAAATAGTATTCGTTCAATCGACTAACGAACTTTCGGCTTTTAGATAGGTTAATACCTCGTGTATATATGTTGATGAAGTGTGAAGTAAGTATGTTTATGAGAATGTGTATTAATAAAGTGATTCATATAGCTATGTGAATGTAATACTTTAGTCAAAGCCGATTTCATTACTTGAAACTTACTAAGCTTTAAAATGCTTACCCCGTTGCTTTGGCTCTATGTTTTATAGATTTTGTTCGTTAGATATCGGATTCGGGATCATCGAAGTCGAAGTCATCCACACTATCAAAGACCTTTGGGTACTCTTTTAGTTGAACTCTGGATATAGCATGTATAGGACTACCCTTTGTTGTTTTTCAAGTACTTTTTGTGATGTATGTGTGTACAGCCATGCGAAAATGGCTCATAGAAGTGGAGTATGGCATTAGACCATTTGTGTTTATGTATATATATATGGTTTCATGATCTGACTATGGACTGGAATGGAAGTGTTGGGCAAATGATCAGCCATTAGAATGGCTAAATATGATCATATGCGGACCTATGTATGACAAAACTCTAGTTGGTCCATGGTAACCACGAAATAGGTAAAGTTTACCTTGAAAATAGAAACTAACAGCAGCAGTGGTATGGATTTGAAAAATCACTAAAATTTGTAGCAATGGAATTAAATAGTGAATAAATTATGTAATCGAACCTTGATGAATCTATTTTCATATGAAAGTAACGAAACAATCATATGAACAGTATATTAAGAGATATTAAAGTTCTCGTGAAATAGGGCCAGAACAGTTTCTGGATCTCCTGTTTCGACTTTGAAAATTTACCATAAATTATCCAGAGATAATTAGAAGTCATGCCTTATATGTATAGATTCCCCTTTGAGTCTAGTTTCATTAGAAACAAACGGCATGAGTATTGAAGCTCTGTACAGGGAGATATCCAAGTCATAATACGTGAAGGTCAGAGTAGTCGAACCCAGAATCAGGGGAGACTTTAACTAATAAATTGTACCAATTGGCTTGACCAAAAATTCTAGAAATAAATCCACAGATGGATATATGAGTCTAATTTCAGGGAAAATTTACAGAATCAGATTTCGAGTTTTGGAACTCGAGATATGATTTTTAAGGCGATAGTGACGCGGTTAGCCAGCCTGTCTGGAATTTTTTTAATGGACTGTGAAAACAAAGTAAATGAACTAAGTCGGTCAGCACCTCGTGTTCGACTCCGGCAACGGTCTCGGGCACGGGGTGTTACAATTTTATTGGTATCAGAGCTACGGTTTAGTCGATTCTAGGACTACCGTAATACGTTTGGGTCTAGCTATACATGCCATTATGTGATTAATTGATAGTGTGGTGATTTCTGACATTTGAATTTGTGTTTATTTATAGTAATGGATCCCGATCCCAACCGAGCGATAGCTGATGATGTGGAGAGTGTGGCGCCTGCTCCCGCACAAGGGACAGCGCCGGCGGACTCTCAACCTAATGCTAGTAATCCGAATGATGAAGCTAGACAAGCTTTCTATAGCGTGATGAATGATTGGTTCAACCAATACATTCGAACTAATACGGCTGTTCCACAACCTCCATTCCCGACTAATACAACCCCCGCACCTACAATACCTCCGGAAACTGACCAAATAAGGTCAAATAAGCCCCCAGTTGGCAGAATCCGAATACATGGGGCTACTGAATTTAAAGCTACGGACAGCGATGATGCCGAGCAAGCTGAATTTTGGTTGGACAACACTATCCGGGTACTCGACGAGCTATCTTGCAAACCCGATGAGTGCCTAAAGTGTACTATCTCCTTGCTACGTGATTCTGCCTACTATTGGTGGAGTACTCTGACTTCTGTTGTGCCCCAAGAGCAAGTAACTTGGGAGTTTTTCCAAAATGAGTTTCGGAAAAAGTATATCAGTCAGAGATTTGTTGATCAAAAATGGAAGGAATTTCTTGAGCTTAAGCAAGGTTCTATGTCAGTTACTGATTACGAGCGAAAATTTGTTAGACTTAGTAGATACGCTCGGGAATGTGTTTCGTCTGAGGCTATCATGTGTAAACGCTTCGAGGATGGGCTGAATGAAGATATAAAAATGTTCGTTGGCATTCTTGAAATACGAGAGTTCGTAGTACTTGTCGAGCGAGCTTGTAAAGCCGAAGAGCTTAGAAAAGAAAAACAAAAAGTTGATGTGGGAACTGGAGAGTTTCGTAAAAGATCCTCGGGAAAGTCTCTTCAACAGGCATCGAAGAAATTTCGAGATGATGTGGGTCGGTCTAGAGGCACTTCGGGCCTTTTTAGACGAGATCGTGATCGACCCCCTGTGGGTACACGAGGCACTTCGGTCGCCAGTGTTGGGAATGAACGTCGAGACAGAAAGGAATGTTGATATTGCGGTAAATGGCATTCGGGGAGTTGTAGATTCCATGACCGCTCCTGTTACAAGTGCGGATCAGTTGACCACTTCATTAAAGATTGCCCGAGGTTGTCTAAACAGAATGTAAATCAGAGTGGGAAACCGAGTGCTACCACTGCTCGAGGTAGACCATCTAAAAATACGGGGAATGCTAGTGGTGGTCAGAGAGGATCTAGAGATGCTACGACCAGATCCGAGGCTCGTGCGCCTGCTAGAGCTTATGCTATACGTGCCCGCGAGGATGCTTCTTCGCCTAATGTTATTACCGGTACTTTTACTCTCTTTGATACTAATGTAATTGCTTTGATTGACCCCGGTTCTACTCATTCTTACATATGTGAAACCTTAGCATCCAGTAAGACTTTACCTATTGAGTCTTCTGAGTTTGTAATTCGGGTGTCAAATCCCTTGGGTCGTTACGTGCTTGTCGACAAAGTGTGTAAGAAATGTCCCCTAGTAATTCGAGGTTCCTGTTTTCCGGCGGACTTGATGCTTTTGCCGTTTGATGAATTTGATGTTATTCTCGGGTTGGATTGGTTGACCGTGCATGATGCGGTTGTGAATTGCAAAAGCAAGACTATTGATTTGAGGTGCGCAAATAACGAAGTAATCCGAGTTGAGTCTACGGACTTGGATGGGTTGCCAGCTGTAATATCCTCAATGTTGGCCCAGAAATATGTAAGAAAAGGGTGCGAAGCATACCTTCGTATGTACTTGATGACAAAGAATTAGAAAAGAAACCCGAATCTGTGCCGGTGGTTTGCGAAAACCCAGATGTTTTTCCTGAAGAATTACTGGGTTTACCACCTGTTCGGGAGATAGAGTTTGGTATTGAGCTTGTATCTGGGACTACGCCGATTTCGATAGCTCCGTATCGTATGGCACCAACCGAGTTAAAAGAGTTGAAAGCTCAGTTGCAAGAATTGACGGATAGAGGTTTCGCTCGACCAAGTTTCTCACCTTGGGGTGCACCAGTATTGTTTGTGACAAAGAAGGACGGAACCATGAGGTTGTGCATTGACTATCGTCAACTGAATAAAGTGACGATAAAGAATAAATATCCGTTATCGCGTATTGATGATTTGTTTGACCAACTAAAGGGAGCCTCAGTGTTTTCAAAGATAGATTTGAGATCGGGTTATTATCAGTTGCGGATTCGAGATTCGGACGTACCCAAAACTGCTTTCAGAACGAGGTACGGTCACTACGAGTTCTTAGTGATGCCGTTCGGGCTCACTAATGCCCCTGCGGTATTTATGGATTTGATGAATCGGATCTTCAGACAGTATTTGGACCGGTTCATAGTTGTGTTCATTGATGACATCTTGGTCTATTCAAAAGATGAGACCGAACATGCTGAGCACCTGAGATTAGTGTTGCAAATTTTACGGGATAAGCAGTTATATGCTAAGTTCAGTAAGTGTGAGTTCTGGTTAAGAGAGGTTAGCTTCTTGGGCCACGTGGTATCCGCATCGGGTATTCGAGTTGACCCGAACAAAATTTCAGCCATACTTAACTGGAAGCCTCCGAGAAATATTACTAAGGTTCGGAGCTTTTTGGGACTCGCCGGTTATTACCGACGATTTGTAAAAGGTTTCTCGATGATAGCCACACCAATGATGAAGCTACTTCAAAAGGATGGTAAGTTCGAATGGACGGAGAAATGTCAGAAAAGTTTCGATTAACTGAAAACTTATTTGACTGAAGCTCCAATTTTAGTGCAACCCGAATCAGGCAAAGAGTTTGTCATTTATAGTGACGCATCCCTACTTGGGTTGGGTTGCGTATTGATGCAAGAAGGTCGAGTGGTGGCCTATGCGTCGAGACAATTAAAGCCACATGAGAAAAATTATCCGACCCATGATCTCGAACTAGCCGCCATCGTATTTGCTTTGAAAATATGGCGACATTATTTGTTTGGTGAGAAGTGCCATGTATTTTCGGATCACAAAAGTCTCAAGTATTTGATGACCCAGCGAGACTTGAATCTGCGACAAAGGCGTTGGCTTGAGTTGTTGAAAGATTATGAGCTTGTCATTAATTATCACCCGGGAAAGGCTAATGTGGTTGCGGACGCCTTAAGCCGGAAATCACTGTTTGCTTTGCAAGCGATGAATGTACACTTGTCTGTTCTACCCGACAATGTGTTAGTAGCTGAATTAAAAGCCAAACCATTATTGATTCATCAAATTCGTGAAGCTCAGAAAGTCGATGATGAATTGGTTGCAAAACGGGCTGAGTGTGTTCCGAACAAGGAATCGGAGTTTCAAATTGATGATGATGATTGTTTGAGGTTCAGAAGTCGTTTGTGTGTTCCAAGGAATTCGGAACTCATTTCGATGATTCTGAACGAAGCCCATTGTAGCCGAATGTCAATTCACCCGGGGAGTACGAAAATGTACAACGATTTGAAACGTCAGTTTTGGTGGCATGGTATGAAACGAGACATCTCCGACTTTGTTTCGAGATGTTTAATATGTCAACAAGTGAAAGCGGAACATCAAGTGCCTTCAGGATTACTTCAGCCGATCATGATACCTGAGTGGAAATGGGATCGAGTCACAATGGACTTTGTGTCTGGACTGCCATTGTCAGCAAGTAAGAAGGATGCGATTTGGGTTGTTGTTGATAGACTGACTAAGTCGGCTCACTTTATCCCCGTGCGTACGGATTTTTCATTGGATAAACTAGCTGAATTGTACGTTTCTCAGATTGTGAGATTACACGGGGTACCTATTTCTATCGTGTCGGATAGAGATCCGAGATTCACCGCACGATTTTGGAAGAAATTGCAAGAAGCTTTGGGTACCAAGCTGCATTTTAGCACTGCTTTTCACCCCCAAACCGATGGTCAATCCGAGCGGATAATTCAGATACTTGAGGATATGTTGAGATGTTGCATCCTCGAGTTCAGTAGTTCATGGGAACGGTATTTACCTTTGATTGAATTCGCTTACAACAATAGTTTTCAATCAAGTATTAAGATGGCACCTTACGAGGCTTTGTACGGTCGTAAATACCGTATACCATTGTTTTGGACCGAGCTCGGTGAAAGTAAAATTTTTGGAGTTGATTTGATTAAAGATGCCGAACAGAAAGTAAAGGTAATCCGTGAAAGTCTAAAGGCAGCCACGGATCGTCAGAAATCGTATGCGGATTTGAAACGAAAAGACATTGAATATCAGGTGGGAGATAAAGTGTTTCTTAAAGTTTCGCCTTGGAAAAAGGTACTCAGATTTGGCCGTAAGGGCAAGTTGAGTCCGAGATTCATTGGGCCGTACGAAATCTCCGAACGAGTTGGTCCAGTTGCGTATCGATTGATTTTTCCCCTGAACTTGAAAAGATTCACGACGTCATTCATGTTTCGATGCTTCGACGCTATAGATCTGATCCATCGCACATAATTAGCCCATCAGAGGTTGAAATTCAAGCCGATATGAGTTATGAAGAAGAACCAATGCGTATCCTAGCTCGTGAAGTGAAAGAGTTCCGAAACAAAATGGTTCCGTTAGTAAAGGTGTTATGGCTCAAACACGGGATCGAGGAAGCTACTTGGGAAACCGAGAGCTCGATGAAAGAACGATACCCAAACCTATTTACCGGTAAGATTTTTGGGGACGAAAATTTCTTAAGTGGGGGAGAGTTGTGACAGCCCTAAAGTGACCCTAGTCGAAAAGCGGTCTCGGGACCGCTAGACCGAGTCACCAAATTATTTGAATGTGATAATTATTGCCTAAAATATGTGAATATAAATGTGTGAAAGTTTTAAGCTTCGATTTAGTTAATTGCATGTGAATTTAGTTGATAGGACTTATGTGAGAAAATTTAGAAATGTGCTAGGCAAATGCAAGTGGCCTAATAGTGCATGTAATCAAAGGGGTGGACTTGCATGTCAATTTCCCCCCATTTAAGTACTAGTGGCTGGCCATGACAAGGGATGATGGGCAAAACATGTCATGAAACATGTTGTGTTAATGGAAGAATAAAATAAGAAGCATGGGCAATAAACTAATAAGAAATTGAAGGAAGAAAACAAAGAGAAAAAAATGTGTTCATCATTCTCATGCATGACCAAAAAAAAAAGAAGAGAAAAGCTCTCATGTTGTTCTTGGCCGAATAGGAGAAAGAAAAAGTAGGAAAAAGAGCTTTGAGGAAATCGGCTATGGTGGTTTGATAGACTAAGGTATGTTTGATGATGTTCCATGAGATGCATGCAAGTTTTAGTAGTTAGCTTGAGTTCTAAATAGCCCATGGTTCAAATCTTTACTATGTCATGGAGATGATATTCGGCCAAGGTGGATTGGTGTTGATATCATTTGCATGCTAAAAGTGAAGCTTTGTAATGGTGCATGTGATGGTGGATTGATGATTCTTGAATCTTCTTTTTAGCATTTTTGAGTGAGACATTAAGTTCTTTGTTTAACCATGACAAAAAATTGAAATGGTATGGTGTTGTGATGCATTTGGCCATGGTAGGAAGTAGAAGGGAAAATATGGTTGTTGTTAGATGAAGTAGAGTCTAACAAATGAGCACATATGTGCATTAGTTGCTAGATGGAGAAGAATCGGCTAGCAAGTTGTGTGCTAAGGCCGAATATAATTTTTGTATATTAATGAGTAATGCATGTGTTGAATTGATGGAAAGGGAGAGGATGCTTTACTAGTGTATATATGTGTATGGGCCAAGTTTTGAACTTGAAACAAAATGGTGTTTAGTCAATACAAGTGACCATACTTGTAGAATGTATTGAGTGTTGCAATCGGCCTCAACATAGACATGTATGTTCGGCCACATGAATGAGTACATAAGTTGATGTGTATGTTCGGCCATAGGTAAGCATATTGATGGCTTTATCTTGACTTAGAAAATTCGGCTAAGGGAAATATTAGCTAGTATGTTGAATTCGATTCGTAATTTCGTACATATGTGACTCTAATGTCTAATGTATATATGGGCTAAGTACCTTGAGCTTCTCTTTTGATGTTCGAATGAATTGTATTAAATTGCTTGATGTGATTAAAAATGCGTATGACCATTGTGTATTTGAGCTAAAAGGTGGCCATATGACCTATCAAACTCCTTGTCATATTCGGCCATAAGCTAGCAAAATGAGACTTTAATGAGTTAAATTTGTTTGAATTAAGCTCAAGAGCAAAGGGGAACTAAATCCGATAAAGGGAAGGAAAAAGTGGTCGAATAGCCGTCGAAACCGTTCGACAACATCCGAGGTAAGTCTTCGAGTAATGACCCTACTTGAATTATATTGAAATGATTAGTCATACTATGACGGATAGCCGAATGTGCATAGAGACTATGTTATAAAGCCAATTGAAATCATGCTCTTTGTGTGTGGCTATTGAGCCGAAATTGGAAAGGTTTAATAAATGTTTTGTGTTTGAGCCTTAGTAACGAAAATGAAATATGGATGTGTCATGATTATTGATATATGTGTGCATGAGCATTTGAATGATATCCGGGCTAAGTCCCGAAGGCATTTATGCTAGTGATTTTATCCGGGCTAAGTCCCGAAGGCATTTATGCTAGTGATTTTATCCGGGCTAAGACCCGAAGGCATTTGTGCGAGTTGATATATCCGGGCTAAGACCCGAAGGCATTTGTGGGAGTTGATATATCCGGGCTAAGACCCGAAGGCATTTGTGCGAGTTGCTATACCCGGGTTAAGACCCGAAGGCAATTGTGCTTGTGGTTATATCCGGCTAAATTCCGAAGAAACTTGGGTTCGAAGGTGAGCGTGTTGTGCTGTAATAAATTCAATTAATACGCTCGAAAAACCCAAACGATAAGGTATGTTTGCGTGTGCATCGGAAAAGTCGATTCGTTTTAAATAGTATTCGTTCAATCGACTAACGAACTTTCGGCTTTTAGATAGGTTAATACCTCGTGTATATATGTTGATGAAGTGTGAAGTAAGTATGTTTATGAGAATGTGTATTAATAAAGTGATTCATATAGCTATGTGAATGTAATACTTTAGTCAAAGCCGATTTCATTACTTGAAACTTACTAAGCTTTAAAATGCTTACCCCGTTGCTTTGGCTCTATGTTTTATAGATTTTGTTCGTTAGATATCGGATTCGGGATCATCGAAGTCGAAGTCATCCACACTATCAAAGACCTTTGGGTACTCTTTTAGTTGAACTCTGGATATAGCATGTATAGGACTACCCTTTGTTGTTTTTCAAGTACTTTTTGTGATGTATGTGTGTACAGCCATGCGAAAATGGCTCATAGAAGTGGAGTATGGCATTAGACCATTTGTGTTTATGTATATATATATGGTTTCATGATCTGACTATGGACTGGAATGGAAGTGTTGGGCAAATGATCAGCCATTAGAATGGCTAAATATGATCATATGCGGACCTATGTATGACAAAACTCTAGTTGGTCCATGGTAACCACGAAATAGGTAAAGTTTACCTTGAAAATAGATACTGACAGCAGCAGTGGTATGGATTTGAAAAATCACTAAAATTTGTAGCAATGGAATTAAATAGTGAATAAATTATGTAATCGAACCTTTATGAATCTATTTTCATATGAAAGTAACGAAACAATCATATGAACAGTATATTAAGAGATATTAAAGTTCTCGTGAAATAGGGCCAGAACAGTTTCTGGATCTCCTGTTTCGACTTTGAAAATTTACTATAAATTATCCAGAGATAATTAGAAGTCATGCCTTATATGTATAGATTCCCCTTTGAGTCTAGTTTCATTAGAAACAAACGGCATGAGTATTAAAGCTCTGTACAGGGAGATATCCAAGTCATAATACGTGAAGGTCAGAGTAGTTGAACCCAGAATCAGTGGAGACTTTAACTAATAAATTGTACCAATTGGCTTCACCAAAAATTCTAGAAATAAATCCACAGATGGATATACGAGTCTTATTTCAGGGAAAATTTACGGAATCAGATTTCGAGTTTTGGAACTCGAGATATGATTTTTAAGGCGACAATGACGCGGTTAGCCAGCCTGTCTGGAATTTTTTTTAATGGACTGTGAAAACAAAGTAAATGAACTAAGTCGGTCAGCACCTCGTGTTCGACTCCGGCAACGGTCTCGGGCACGGGGTGTTACACCTCTTGATTTATTACCTTTTCCGGTTGATCAATTTGTCCATACAGATGCAATGAAAAAGGCTGAATTTGTCAAGGAATTACATAGGAAAGTTCGAGAGAATATTGAATCTCGAACGGAGCAATACGTCCAACGAGCCAACAAAGGACGAAAACGAGTTGTATTTGAACCCGGAGACTGGGTCTGGGTGCACATGAGAAAAGAAAGGTTTCCAGCTCAACGAAGATCTAAGTTGTTGCCGCGAGGAGACGGCCCCTTCCAAGTCATCGAGCGAATCAATGAAAATTCGTATAAGCTTGACTTACCAGGTGAGTACTGATGCAATCGGGCCCCATGAGTTATCAAATGCGAATGATGTTTCCCTCGAGCTGCCTAAAGGACCTATTACCAGAGCTAGGGCTAAGAAGTTTAAAGACACAATTTCAGCTTTGGTTGATCGGGTTTGGGGTGAATCCGTGGCCAGTCTACTTGAAAACTCATGGACCAGCAAGATGAGCAAACCGTGCACTTTACTTCAAGCTCTTCCAGCTTAATTTTTAACAAGCTCGTTTTTAGCTAATTCATTTTTTTATTTTTTTTGAAATAATTAATTAAATTGTCTTAGTTGCTGTTAAGTTTAATTTGAGTCTTAGTTAAATATTTCTTGGTTCAGCCGAATTAATGTGTGAGATTTAAGCTAAGTAAATTTGTTGAATTTGCTAGGACAATGTACATGGACGGCAAAGAAGAGGTGGACAACATCATGCATAATTTGTGGAACAAATTAAGGAAGCATTTGACCAACATCATGCATAATTCATGGAAGAATTTGAGGAAGCATTTGACCAACATCATGCATAATTCATGGAAGAATTTGAGGAAGCATTTGGCCAACATCATGCATAATTCATGGAAGAATTTGAGGAAGCATTTGACCAACATCATGCATAATTCATGGAAGAATTTCAGGAAGCATTTGGCCAACATCATGCATAATTTAAGGAACAAATTGAGGAAGCACCATGGCCGAATGTGGCTTCTAATTTTACCCATTCGGCTACCCTTTTGTTTTGCCTATAAATATGTGTTAAATTTCATTGTAAGCAGAAGAACCTTGAATTAATGTTTTTACATTTTGTGAGATTGTTTACAACTCTCATTGTTCTCCAAAGACTCGTTTGACTTATCAAGTAACCCTTGTGGCGTCAACCCATTCTTCTTATCCGAACTTATCACTTTGCATTCAAAGTGTGGCGTTCAAGTTATACCGAGGTTCCTATCATCTTTGATAGTGGGTCAAGGTTCCATTTTATTCGTTTTCCATCCATACAACATTTAACCTTTCCTAAGTATTCGTATAAGTCCCGGGTTAACACACTTATATTGTGTTGGTTCAACTTGAATACTTGGTTTTCATTCACCTATCATCCTCAATACACTTCATAACCCCTTTTGAACTAAATTTGAGCCTTTATCCCTTCTTTCTTAACCTATCTTCGACAAACCTTGATATTACTCCAATTCACGATCGGGTACATCAACGACTCGACTCTCATCACCGAAGCCGGGGCGTATCAAGTACAATGTTAGTGCTAGTTTTAATGTCTCTGACTTGACTCCTTTCGATGTAGATACTGACTTGAGGACAAGTCATTTTCAAGAGGGGGAGGATGATACGATCACGGCTTCCCATAAGCCAAGTCCAAGCCGAGATCCGATGGTGCTACCTCAAGGGCCGATCACAAGGGCTCGTGCAAAACAATTTAAAGAAGCTGTTATAGCTTTAGTTCAGCATGTGTGGAATGATGTCAATGCTAGACCTATCGAACCAGTTAGTGGCCATTTTGGAAATCCATGCCGAACTTTTCTACAAGTTCATTTCAGCTCACCAAGCTCACCTTCAGTTCAAGTTAGCTCCCATGTAGCTCCACACCAGCTCATTAGCTCGGGACCAGCTCATTATCAGCTCACGAGTTTAGGCCCAGCTCGGGTTTAACTCATGAATTAACCATCAGCTCATGGAGTTCACTTTGAATTCATTTGACTACTATTGACTTTTTAATTAATAAGTTCAATAATTAGTTAATTAATATCCTACATATTAAATTTAGTTCACATTAGTTATATTAAGCATGTCTTAAAAGTGTTTATTGATGATAATTAAATTTGTCATAACCGAATTTAATGTTGATATTTGTGTTCACATTAGTTTGAATTAATTATGTTCACATTTCTTGTAGGAACGCAATGGACATATGGAGATTAAAAGCAAGCATGAATTTTGAAGGTGCATGGACGGTTGGGGGGCTTGAATCTCTTAGGTGCATGTTCGGCCAAGTGCATGTATGACCATATTCAATGTCTTTAAGGTTCATGAATGTTTCCATTCGTGTATGGTGTGCTATCTCTTCATTCTCCAAGGTGACCATTCGGCAAAAGGGCACTCACACATGCATAAAGATAGCTTGGCCAATTAGCTTCCCCATGACTCTCCTTAATTCGTTCACACCTATGTTCACATGGCAAGACCATTCGGTTCACCTTGTTCACACTAGAAGACTCTTCAACATTCAGTTTCACACACATGATGGCCTTTGGAGTGTCCACAATTAATTCATACTTTTTGGCCAAACATTGCTTCATTTAACAAGGTTGGCCGAATCTACAAGTGACCATTGGATATCATGCATTCACTTTGAGTTTTCTTAAGCATGAAGATGCATTCATGCACCATTCCCAAAACCGAATCTGGTTATGCATATTAAGAGTTATTTTTCTAAAATTTTCTTTTAATTAATGTGTAAGTATGAAAGGCCATTCGGCTACCTAGACTTAGGCTTATAAATACTTGTTCAATTTCCATGTAAAGGACTTTTGAAACTTTTGTTAATGTTATGCTGCCAAAATCGTGAGGCAAACTTTTCTTATATTTTGTTCAAAGATTCGTTTGGCGTTCCTAGCGTTCTAGTTGTGTCAACCGTGTTCTTTGTCGTACCCGAACTTATCACTATTCGTAGTGTGGCGTTCAACATATCGAGGTTCCTATCT
Source organism: Gossypium hirsutum (assembly GCF_007990345.1). Taxonomy (NCBI): domain Eukaryota; kingdom Viridiplantae; phylum Streptophyta; class Magnoliopsida; order Malvales; family Malvaceae; genus Gossypium; species Gossypium hirsutum. Next base: position 34,396,104 of record NC_053436.1, read on the forward strand.
TGTTAGATAGTGGGTCGAGGTTTCCCCTACCAAACCTATAACCAAACTCAAAAGGCTAAATTAACGGGTCGATACCATTTCGGTATTTGGTTCTTGAAAGTACCTTTAGTAGTTCAAACCGATTCTTTCTTCTTTACGTAATCGAACCTAAACCGACCAATTTGTTCATACCATTTTGTTCCTACCCTTTCGTTCCTGCCATTCCATTCGTATCCCTCTTTCTACTTTGACTATACCTTCAACTCAACTAATCCTAACGTAACTTCTCGTAGACGATCGAGCCATCTACATACGACTTGACTCTTCCCGAGACGGTTCGTATCAATATCTAGGTGTTTATGGTCGAATTTCTTAGCTTCTAAGCTTGTCCATTTGGCTACTTTTATTTAGGCTATAAATATATGTTATTTCATTTGTAAGAGGTTAGACTTTTCACTTAATGAAACTTTGTTAAACTTTCATGGAATTTGTGAGATTTCTTTCTCTCATATTTCGTTGAGGACTTCGTTGGCTTATCTAGGAAGCCTAGTGGCGTCAACCCTGTTCTTCACTATCCCGAACTTATCACTATCAAATAGTATGGTGTTCACCCATATACCGAGGTTCCTACTTTGTTAAGTAGTGGGTCGAGGTTCTATCATTTTCATTTTCACCTTGAAAGCGTATAAGTACTTGGGTCAATATTTCCTAATATTGGTTCTTACTTGCTTTTAAGTTCACCATCTTCCATAACCATCATTTATTAAACTACCTTCAATCTATTTCATTCTTTTGTTTCTTTTAAAACTGAACCTTTAATATTCATATTTCAAACCCATCTTCAAACCCTTTTTAAAAAAGCTTTCGCATTATTTAACCTAAAAACATCTTCTTTAAAAGAGCCGAAAGATACTTTCTCGTAGACGATCGGGCAAACTCGCATACGACTCGACTCACCCCGAGGCGGATCGTATCACTTGGTGTTTCTATGCACCTTTTCAGCTAAGAGGCACCTCTTGGAAGTTTTATGCACTCCATGGCTGAATCTAGACAACCCGTTGAGCTCCCAAATGTTCACATTCATCCAAGTGATTAAAGCTCATACATGAAGCTGTCCAAACACATCCCCATTAGCTGAATCAAGACTAGATAATTAATGTTTTCATTCTAGAACATTCTAGTTAGTTCATGACTGAATATGCTTAGTCTTTAAGCTAGCTAGTTTGTCCATTTGGTTACTACATGATTGCCTATAAATAGTTTGTTTATTTCATTGTAAAAGGACTTTTTCCAAATTTGTTAATGAACATTGTTCTTGTGAGGTTGCTTCCTCTTATATCTCAGGCAAGTTTCAAAGACTTATCTAGTTTGTGCTAGTGGCGTCTACCGATCTTGTTTGAACTTTTCACCGGCTTTGGTGTGGCGTTCACCTATCCATCTATCCATATTTTTCACCTTAACCATATAGGAATCGGGGTGACACTTTTTAGTGTTGAATCATTCCTGACGTTGAGTTCGTTTTCCATTCCCATTTCAAATTTCTTTCTTGTTAACCAAACCGAGCCGCCTATCCTTCATCCATCTTTGCTACCCTTAGCCGAACCTATTGCTAATTCTACACTTCTTGAAACCTTCCGCTTATCCTATTCTATTTTTTTACTTCAATTACTAAAAATTCGAGGCACGAACAACTCTCTCGACTATGATCGAGCAACTAAGTGAATTTGACTCAACTACCCGGGCCGGATCACATCATGAGTTTCCCACAATTGATACGAGTCACAAAAGCCCAAATTCTTGAAGGCGAGGCCCAATAAGCAAATTCCCAGCCCAATCAAGAAATCCATCCATACTTAGTTGAAAATCAGGCCAAATTGTCAAAGTGGCCCAAGTTGTAAAGTTTTATTTTTATTTATTTATTTATTTATTTATTTACTTAGTTTAAATTTTTATGTCAATATTCAGTCCAAGAGTCCCAGATAAAATGACCTTTGACCGAATTTCCATATTAAAATAATTAGGAGTTTTTTTTATTTTAGTTTTCTAATTAGATTAGGACTAGTTATAAGGTCTATTTAAAGGCATGGCTGTCCACCTTGTTAAACACTTATCATTATTATTAAAATTTCAGATTTGTTGAGAGCAGAATTTTCTTTGAGTTTTCTCCAAGATTTCTCTCTTGAGTTTTCTTTAGAAGTTGTTTTAACAATCTTTTGATTGTGGGAGCCATCTTCAACCTTCTTCTTGCCATTGATATTCTTTGGAGGGGAGATTAGAGCCGTTTGAAGGGATTTGTGAAATCTTTCGGGATTTCAAGGATCTTTAGGACTTTCTTTATTTCTTGCTGTTTCGTTTTATTTCTTTATTCCTACTTATGCCGATTCTTTATCTCATTTGTTTGCTGTTCTTCTTGTGTCTTTCCAGCCATATTCAACTCAAAGAATCGAATTAAATCATCATTCATTGGCAGCAAAGAGTCGTTCTCAAAAAACCCCCAATTCCTAGTGATGTGATCCGGCTCGGTTGATTGAGTCGATTCACTTGATTGCCCGATCGTCGACGAGAAGTTTGTTCGATTTTGTAGATAGATGGAGTTAGATGATTTTTTATAGCGGAAGTTGAGAAAATGGGTTCAAAAGATGGTTTGGGTAGATGTTTGATAGGCTCGGTGAAATAAAGAAATATTGTTTATAATTTAATAGTTAAAATGGAATGGAAAAATAGAACTCAAGCGAAGAACGATTCAATACTATATGAAGTATTGCCCCGGGACTTATATTGCTTAAGGTGGGTTTAATGGATTGTCGAAGATGGACCTTGACCCGTTACCTATAGAAAGGTAGGAACCAAAGGTATAAAAAGGTGGATGAACGCCACACCAGGATGGTGATAAGTTCAAGAAGTCGGGTTGACGCCACTAGCGAGCTAGATAAGTCAGAACGAGACTCGTACGAAATAGGATAGGAGGAAACCTCACAATCAAGTTTTCAATAATCAAATTCTGTAACCTTTTACAATAAACAAGTAATCTATTTATAAGCCTAAAATGCCTATTGATATTCGGCATCTATGTTGTTCACACTAACTTAAATTCTGTTCACACAGGTATTTAACATGTTCACACAAATAGCATTAAAATCCAGTTCATGCTTGAAGATGGTACATGAATTGGCCGAACCATCATGATGCTTCACTTGATGCATTCATGCATCCTTAGCCTTGAAGAATCTCCATAATTCCATGAATGTGCAGCTCTTTAATGATCCTACATCTCCCTTGGCTGAATGAGGCATTGATGTGCCTAAAATACTTGAATGGTCATCTTGAAAATGCATGAATCATGCATGAAACGTCCCATGTATTTTCCCCCATAAATATGATCCATGAATCTTCAAATACATGAACTTTCAGCAACTCCCTCTTGCATGAACGTCCCAAATGCATGTGCTCCTTTAAATGCCATCCATTGAACCTCAATTGTGCATGCACACTCCCATACATTGCACCAATCCGTTCATGAACCTGCAGCAAATTAAATCAGCAAGTTAAATGCATTTCAAACACATTAAATTAGCAGCATATGAACTCAATAATTTGCACATTTAAATTTGGCCATACATATTAACAATTTCAGACATATTTAAAACATCATAATTTATTAAGTATTTAATTTAGATATAATTAAAACACTTAATTAATTATTTGTCCAGATTTTAACAAATTAACTAACTTAAGATAAACAGCTAATTTAACTAATGACAAATTAAATGGTTTATTTCAGCAAAATAAATGCAAGCTAAAGAAAGCTAAAAATAAGCTCATTGGGTTAAGATTGAGCTGAATTGAGCTTGAATGAGTTGACTTGAGCTCGAGTGAGCTGGAAACGAGCTAAACGGAGCTTAACGAAATGAAATTGAACTAATTCAGCTCGCATGGATTTGCAAACAATGCTTAGGGAGCTGATCCAAAAGTGTGCCCGGGGCATGGTCGTATCACCTAGGGTTTGGCCGATTGGATCTCTTTCAATTTGGGAATCAATTGATTGCTGGAAATTGGGCATTCTTGGCCGAATCAATTCCTTGGCAGATTCGCATCTTTTCTTTCTTCTCAATTTCGTTTGATTCATCGATTCTATTTCTTTTCTTCTTGCTGCTCTTTTAATTGAATTTGGGAATTTTAAATTCAAATCTGATTTGGTTTAATCTTAATCTTTGTTTCTATTTTCAGATCTATTTGTCTAGGACCTTTCGTAGGAGTTTCTCGTGACTTGGCAACTCAATCTTGGTCCGCGTGCATTCTTGTATCATTTGGTATCAGATTTTGGGCGTTTTGGGTGTTCTTGGTTGATTTCTAAACTGATCTCTATTTTTTAAAGCATAAACAGCAGTTTTACCTAGAAAAATTGTTCAAAAAAAATTCATTTGAGTGGGTAAACGTTGTCCGATTGATCTGAAATTTTACATACATGTTTTTGGCACTGTGATTGAATATAAAAAAATTATTCCCGCAAAAAAATCAGTCAAAAAGTCAAAAAAATCAAAAAATACGAAATTCAATAAAAATTTAAAAAAAAGATTCAGCGGGTTGAATTTGGTGCCCAAAATTTCCAGATCAAAAATTAAATATATAAGGACACTCCAGATTTAATTTTGTGATTTTTGGAGATCGGGAACACCTCGAACGAAGTTGTCAAGTTACTCCGCAGTTTTTCGGGTTTTCTGTTTTCAGCAATTTTTATTGATTCTTAGCTGTAGGTTTTCATTTGTTTACCTTTATTCTTCCTTTACGTTATCTAACACCTTCTTGGTTCTTGTGTTAGTAGGATTTAAATGTGTGCACAACTTCTTCCTCGGTGCAACACGAATCAATTGGTGTCTCGTCAGTTTTTGGCATCCTAGTGCAAATTAGGATTCTTTGGTAGTTTGGTTCACACTCTCTAATTGGTTGATATAAACTCTGATAAAGAACTCACAAGATTGAATTTGACCTCATTGAGAATTTGATTTTTTCTTTTTGAGTGATTAACGGTGAGGTTTGATAACTTTTATTTTTGAGTGTTGAGTGTTTTGCAGGTTTTAAAAAAAATGTCTACAGGTGATAATAATAGTGACATATTTAAAAAATTCCAACAACAGTTGGATGAACAGGCTGCTGCTCTTCGAGCTTTGACTGCTACCATCAATGAGGTGCAATTGAATCAAGAACCTCAATATCGAGATCCAATCAAAGAAGATAGGGATAACCAACCCCAGAGGCGCGGCCCTCGACGTGTCACTAGAATGGATGATGATTTTCATGATCGTGGACAATCATCTTTGGCAAAACCAAAGAGCGAGCAGCAACGAGAACATCTCTTTCATACTCGCTGCCATGTACAAGGTAAGCTTTGTAGAGTTATTATTGATGGTGAAAGTTGCTCGAACATAGCCAGCATGACGATGGTGGAAAAGCTTTGCTTAACCACTACCAAGCATCCACAACCTTATCAACTACAAGGGCTTAGCAACAAAGGCCAATTTAGGGTCACTCAACAAGTGCGCATCGCCTTTTCTATCGGTAAGTATCAAGACGAAGTTGTGTGCGACGTAATGCCTATTCAAGCCTGCCATTTGTTGCTAGGAGAACCATGGCAACTGGATCGAAAAGTCACTCACAATGGTCGTACCAATAGGTATTCTTTCAAGCATCAAGGAAAGAAACTCACCTTAGTGCCGCTCACTCCGGAACAAGTCCATGAGGACCAAATCAAACTAAAAAATTCTGTTAAAACAAGTGAGGAAAAAGAAAAAGAGAATGAAAAGAGCAAAAAGAGATTGAGAGTGAAAAAGAAATTGAAGAAAGAAGAGAAAATGAATTAGAAAAAGAAACAAAAGAAAAAGACGTGGAAAGGGTAGTGAGGAATGTTTCCACTAACCAAGATATGAATTTTTCTTGTGTTGCTACTTTTCAGGTTCCCGAAAGATCGAAAGATAACTTTCAACTTCAATACCTCTCAAATGAAAGACGCTTTCATACGATCAACTTAGGCAAAGATGAAATCACACTACATGATCCCGAAGGTAAGCGAGGTAAGGAAATTTTAGAAACCGAGTGATGTGATTCGGCTCAGTTGATTGAGTCGATTCACTTGATTGCCCGATCGTCGATGAGAAGTTTGTTCGATTTTGTAGATAGATGGAGTTAGATGATTTTTATAAGCGGAAGGTAGGCAAAATGGGTTCAAAGGATGGGTTTTGGTTTGATGAAAGATAGGTTCGGTTTAACAAAGAATTAAGTTACAAAGATGATAGATAAATGGAAATGGATAAAGAACTCAAACTTTAATAATGATTCAATACTAAAAAGTATTGCCCCGAGTCTTATATTGCTTAAGGTGAATTTTGATGAAGGATAGAAGCGGACCTTGACCCGTTACCTATATGGAGGTAAGAACCAAAGGTATAGGAAGATGGTTGAACGCCACACCGATTCGGTGATAAGTTAATGGAGTTCGGATTGACACCACTAGCAAGCTAGTTAAGTCGCTTCGAGACTCGAGCGAAAGAAGAGAGGAGGTAACCTCACAAGAACAAAAGTTCTATTAAGTTTAATTGATCAAATTCTGTAACCTTTTTACAAAGAGAAAAGAACTATTTATAGATTACATTAGATAGCCAAATAGACTAAGTAAATTCGGCTTTAATTGAATTAAACTAATCTAGAAATGTATCTTTAAAGGCTATGTCCAAATTCAGCTGAATGGTACTTCAATGGGCAGCTTCATGGCTAAGGAAATGAACTTGAAGGCTTGGTGAATGTATGGGAGAGCAATGGACATGTCTAGGTTCGGCCAAGGTGTGAATGGACACTCCAAGAGATGCCTTTTGGCCGAATAGGTACTTAGGAGATCAATGGACAGCAACCGATGCATGTAAGTGAACATTCATGCATTCTTCCATTCATTGTATTAAATCATTCATGCATCATCCTTACGTTCATTGAACCAGCCCATTCATGAATCATCTTTAATTGTGTTCCCACATCATGCATTGTAAGTAGACGTTCATGCACCTAGCTTGAATGAATCTCCACATTCGGCTGTACCTACATGAAACATGAACAAATTAATTAAAATAGATATATTAATTAACACATAAATTTAAAATAGACAAAAATAAAGTCTTAAGCTAAACATATTAAATTCGGCTAAGACAACTTTAAAAACATGAAATAAATCAAAACATAATTATGAGCTGTAATAACTTAAACTAAGTTAATAAAATACTTTAATTATTCAACCAATAAAATAAATGAGCTGAATTGTAGCTAAATTGAGCTCGATTGAGCTGAAATGAGCTCAATTGAGCTGGTCGGAGTTGAAACGAGCTAGAAAAGCTAAAATGGAGCTGAAATTAGCTTGCACTAAGGTGCATGGTTTCTTCAAGGAGTAGGATCGAGCTTCCTCATCTTCAACAAGCTGATTCTCCTTCCAAAACTAGAACAACAAAGCTGAAACAACTTCATGAAATCGCTTGGACCTAGCTCGGGTCATTGGTCCCTTTGGAAGCTCGAGGGAATCAAGACGAGGACTTGATGGGGCTTGGGGCGTGGTCACATCACCGAGTCCAGTACAGATTTGAAAATTATTGATAAAACTTTTGGTGACTTAGTTCTTAAAAGATCCCCTCATTTTGATCCGATTAATTGTTACTCTTCGATTGTGGTTGATAAAGTCATTACGAAAAGAAGCGTGATTTGTTATTCTCTTGATTTACCTTGTGTAAAATCCTCGAATTTGTCCAAATCTATTTTGGAGAATAAGGTAACGAAATTTTCCAAATTTGTTTTCAATTTATATTCGTGCCTTAAACAGTTTATGTGGTTGTACATGAAGTTTGAGTTCCATTTGACAAAGGTTAACTCAACAACGGAGATTCGACTACACTATGCCCCCGATGAGCGAAGGTTTGTTTTAAATGAAAAAGGTAAAATCGACCCTTATTCTTCTGCTTATCGAGGTAAGATGCTTGAAACCTTTGAAACACTTTTGTACTCCTCGGATAGTGATAAAGATCGTGTTGATGAACACTTAGATCGAAACGTGCTTGACTGTCCTATTTTATTTATTGATGATCTATCTGTTTTGATGGTTGATAAAAAGATTCTTGTTTTTGATAATGCATGCGTGAGTGAATCTATAGACCGTCGATTAATGCATGGTATGATTATGCAACTCTGTGAACCATGTGAATCTTTTCAAATACCTACTTGTGACGATTATGTTTACCATTTGATTTATTACTCGCAATTTATTCATGGTTTGTGGGAACAATGTGAGACGACTGAATGCCTTAAAACATGTCCATCTTTGTTTCAAATATTTGACGAGGCAGTGGTGAGTAAATTAGATTGTTTGCATGGTAATCTGAATCTGTCCATTCACATGCGTTATACCTGTTCTGTTATGCTTATGATTGGACTACAAGCTTGTTTCCGTTGCTATTTACTATCTCATGGCTATTCTTTTCAGTGGACTCAATTGCCATTAGTCCCGTTCGATAGAGGAAAGTCGAGTTCATTTGATTTTTCAGATTCGAGGACGAATCTTTTTGAGGAAGGGGGGAATGATACGAGTCACAAAAGCCCAAATTCTTGAAGGCGAGGCCCAATAAGCAAATTCCCAGCCCAATCAAGAAATCCATCCATACTTAGTTGAAAATCAGGTCAAATTGTCAAAGTGGCCCAAGTTTTAAAGTTTTATTTTTATTTATTTATTTATTTATTTATTTACTTAGTTTAAATTTTTATGTCAATATTCAGTCCAAGAGTCCCAGATAAAATGTCCTTTGACCGAATTTCCATATTAAAATAATTAGGAGTTTTTTTTATTTTAGTTTTCTAATTAGATTAGGACTAGTTATAAGGCCTATTTAAAGGCATGGCTGTCCACCTTGTTAAACACTTATCATTATTATTAAAATTTCAGATTTGTTGAGAGCAGAATTTTCTTTGAGTTTTCTCCAAGATTTCTCTCTTGAGTTTTCTTTAGAAGTTGTTTTAACTATCTTTTGATTGTGGGAGCCATCTTCAACCTTCTTCTTGCCATTGATATTCTTTGGAGGGGAGATTAGAGCCGTTTGAAGGGATTTGTGAAATCTTTCGGGATTTCAAGGATCTTTAGGACTTTCTTTATTTCTTGCTGTTTCGTTTTATTTCTTTATTCCTACTTATGCCGATTCTTTATCTCATTTGTTTGCTGTTCTTCTTGTGTCTTTCCAGCCATATTCAACTCAAAGAATCGAATTAAATCATCATTCATTGGCAGCAAAGAGTCGTTCTCAAAAAACCCCCAATTCCTAGGGTTTGGCCGATTGGATCTCTTTCAATTTGGGAATCAATTGATTGCTGGAAATTGGGCATTCTTGGCCGAATCAATTCCTTGGCAGATTCGCATCTTTTCTTTCTTCTCAATTTCGTTTGATTCATCGATTCTATTTCTTTTCTTCTTACTGCTCTTTTAATTGAATTTGGGAATTTTAAATTCAAATCTGATTTGGTTTAATCTTAATCTTTGTTTCTGTTTTCAGATCTATTTGTCTAGGACCTTTCGTAGGAGTTTCTCGTGACTTGGCAACTCGATCTTGGTCCGCGCGCATTCTTGTATCAACAATACAATCCAAAATAGTAAATTCCGGGTTTGAACACATGAGTTTGTTTACTTATTCCAAAGTGTAGCAAAGGTTTCATTTTTACCATTAAATCAAACATGCTAAACCAAAAGGATTTGTTCATATACAGAATCAAACAATCAGACCTCTTTACGTTCACCAGAACAGATGTGCACAAATTCAAAGATTTCACACAAGGCTTTAAATAATTCGTATAATCAGCACAATCAACCAACTTAAACATTTGTCGTGAAAACCCTTTATCATGCAAGATTATATTTCATATTTGTTGATCTAGTCGAACAATGTCAACAGGTTTTTCGTCGCAAAACAAATCTAGAGAATAACTCCTCATACTTCCACTTAGAACGAGTTTATCAACCACAAACAAAGGATAGCAATTAACCATGTCAAAAATAGGAGATCTGTAATATCCTGATTTTGGGCCTAGTCGGAATAGTGGTTTCGTGACCATAAAATTCGAGATAGAAATAATTATTTTATGATTATTTTGAGGTCTATGATATGATTGCATGATTGTGTGAAAATTTCGTGAAGAAATTTTATGCATAAAGTGCTTAAATTGAAATTAGGGACTAAATCGAATAATTTACAAAACTTGCATTCTAGAAGTTTCTAGTATGAAATTGTTTTGAAATATTAATTAGGAGGTCTTAAATAGAAATTTTACCAATTTCTAAGTCTATGGAAAAAAATTGGACATGGATGGAATTTTTGGAAAGTTTAGTAGTAAGGGCATTTTGGTCATTTAGGGGTAAAATGAATTAAAATACAAAATTAAAAGCCAATTTTGCTCATCTTCAACCCCATGGTCGAATATAGCAAGGAGAAACCATGGCTAGGGTTTTTCAAGCTTCCAAGCTCGATTGTAAGTCCGTTCTAGCCTCATTTTTAATGATTTTTATGTTTTTGGAGTCCCGGTAGCTCGATTAAGCTTATGCTAGCAATAATTCAACCTAGGGTTCATATTTGGAAAAATACCCATAGGTGAAATTTGTGTATTTTGGTGTTTTATGATAGAATATGAGGTTTTAAATTATGTTAGACAACTTGTGTTACTCGGTTTTAAGCGAAAACTAGCAAAAGGGCTTAATCGGTAAAAATACCTAATAGTCATAAGTACATGTTAGAGTGAGAATTTGATGTTTCCATAGAAGGGAGAAATGATCAGCATGTCATAAAACATAAGAAATTAGGCTGAAGTTTAATTTACGAGCTTTGGGGCAAAAGTGTAAATATGCAAAAGTTTAGGGGCAAAATTGTAATTTTGGAAAAATATGATTTTGGGTCAATTTGAATAATGTGAGTCCTAATTAGACTATATTTTAAATGATAGAGCAAGAAAAACTGAAATTCGGGCTAAACTGGAAAAATACCAAGTTGTGGACGAAATGGTAAAGTAGCCATTTTCGCATACGAGGTAAGTTCATGTGTAAATAATGTAGCATAATTGTTATTTTTAAGTTATTGATGTTAATTATATAATATGCTGATTTTTAATCGTGAAATATTATGCTTTGTGGTTAATGTTGAGTAATATGCAAATTATGTTTACTACTTGATAAATATGAATTGCTACCGAGTATCGGTTCCGATATTCCATGGAAGACGGCAAATGTGAGATCGAGGGAAAAAGCCCGTTTGAACCTTAGGAATAGATTAGGATACAAGTGACATGTCACTAGGATGGTTGAGCATCCGAACTCGTTGAGTTGAGTCTGAGTTCACTTATGGATGCGAATGTCCGAACTCGTTGAGTTGAGTCCGAGTTCGTGAAATGTAACTAGGCATCCGAACTCGTTGAGTTGAGTCCGAGTTCACTTATGGATGCGAATGCCCGAGCTCGTTGAGTTGAGTCCGAGTTCACTTAGGGGCGGGTTACATGATTTCTTGATTACATATGAGGCACTTATGTGCAAATTATCCGTGTATCCGAGTTGTATTCCGATGTGTTCAACGGGTGAAATTTCTAGTGAAATGAAAGAACACTTAAGATGCAAGCGACGTTTTGGTAAGTGTTGTGAAATGGACACTTTGGATAGGTATGTTCTTAACCCTCGGGTTGATAATAGATACAACAACGATAAGGTAGTAAGATGATGAATGATGTTTAGAAATGTGATATATGTTTTGGTGATACCATGCTAAAGTTGTTTGGTATATTTGTATTGTTATGTTACTTGTTATTTACATATGAACTTACTAAGCATTTATGCTTACTCCCTCCTCTTTATTTACTATAGTTTTGAACAAGCCAGCTCGGGAATCGGGACGGGTCGAAGGTTCGATCACACTATCCAAAGGACTTTCATCTGGGTAAATGGCTTGTAAAACTTAAGTATGGCATGTATAGCAATATATTTATTTTGTGTAAATAATTTTATGATATGGCCATGATTGGTTGAGAAAATGTTTGATATTGATAAGTCATGGTGATGGTTAAATTTAGATCGTGTTTGATATCATGGAAGATTAATAGGTTATCTAGTTCATAACAACTCATGAAAAGATGAAATTTGCCTTAAAACAGAATATTGCTGCAGCAATGACATGAATTTGAAAAATCACTAAAAATAGTGTAAATGGAATTAAATGATGATAAAGTTATGAAATTGAAGCTTAATGAGTCTATTTTCATATGGATAAAAAAAACAGGCATATAAATTATACTTTATGAGATATTTGAAACCTTGTGAAACAGGGCCAGAGTGATTTCTGGATCCTCTATTCTGACTTTAAAAATTCATAATAAATTGTAAAAAATAATTAGAAGTCATTCTTTATATGTAAAGATTCCTTATTTATTCTATTTTTAATAGAAACAAACCTCATAGTCATTTAAATTCTGTATAGAGAGATATCTAGTTCGTAATACACAGATGTCAGAGCAGTCGAACCCTGAAAAAGGGGAGACTTTAACTAATAAACTGTACTAATTGGCCCAACCAAAAATTCTATAAAAAAATTAGTAAATAGATATATGAGTCTAGATTTAGAGAAAATTTACGGATCTTGATTTTGAGTTCTGTAACTCGAGATATGATTTTTCTTGTAACTATGATGCTAGTAGCTAGAAAGCTGTGAATGTAGAAACAAAAGATTTGAAGTTCTTAATTTGATAAATTATGTTCGGTAACTCCTCAAGCTCGACTCCGGTGACGGTTTCAAGCGTGGGGGCATTACATTTAGTGGTATCAGAGTAGGTTTAGTCGGTTCTCGGGCTAACCTAGCATGTGTAAAAGTTTAGCTATACATGCCACTGATCTGTGATAGTGTGATGTCTTCCGACGCGTATGAGTACCGTCTTATTTAGACAGGGTACTCTCCAACCGAGCTGCGCTGACCATGTTCAATGTTATGCGAAGGTATTTGAGTAAAGTTATGATTATGATAAGTCTCGATTCAGAAAAGTATGAATAAAAGTTTATGATACATATGTGATAATATGTGAGATGAAAGTTCATGTTGTGATAAATATCCATATTTGCTTAATGCTCATACGATGTAGTGTATGTGGCTTACTTGATAAGATGAACGGAATAAATAGAAAGTAGTAGAGGTATGAATAAAGGTCATAATATCATGATACGAATGAAAATGTCCTTGTCTTGATTGGACATTGAATGTTGATGAATGTTAATGATATACAATTTTTTATGAGATAAAGGATTATAATGAAATGAACTTATCTATGTTAAATTATTGGACTGAATTATATGATTGTAATGATACGCACATGATGATGCACGAAATGAAAGTTGTGATTGTGATGCAAATATCTATGTTTGTTTGGCCTTATATGATGTCATGAGCATGAATTAATTTAATTAAATGAATGGATAAGTAAAGCTATCTAGAAAACATAGAATGTATGCATAAGTATATTGTCTAAATGGGACAATAGGAAAATTGGTGTAAGCCAACATGAATGAATGACATGATTTTGATGATGTTGCTATGATGATGGAAGTTGTGTCATATGTGTATGTATAAGAAAGTCGAGTCAGAGGTCCTACAACCCCTTCCCCTTACCAAAGTGGTACTTGTAATGGAATTTCATGAGATTTGTATTGAATAAGTTTTCGGTTGAGAACCCAAAGAGTTTAGTGATAGAATAATTATAAGTATGATCAGAGATTGAAAATGAGCTGATAAGTAAAGTCAGAGCCAGTAAAGTATCGGATTGACGTAAAGATTATTGGAGTTATGCACTGTCCCAGTTAGAAAAGGAATTCTCCTTGGTAAACCGAATTACTCAGGTGCAAGGTCGAGAAAAGTGTAAATCGAAATTTATTCAGAACTGGCCTTCTTTAGTGAATGGTTTAATATGAAATTTGTGACGACAGAACTAGTTGGGGAAATGATAATTGAAATGTGAACTATCTGAGTGTGACAGTTATGACTGGACAGATTTAGCAGTCTCTTTTGAGATGTTCTATGTGTTTACCCGTTCTCAGAAATATTTCTATGGCTATTGATCTTCTGAAGAAATTCTTGTTATATGGGAATGTCTTTTAATCCTGGTGTTGGATGAAAGCATTGGTAATCTGACTGGTTTATAATTTATATTGCTCTATTTCATCGGGTATTCTATTTCATTTCGTCTGATAAGAATTGATGAGAGAATACATATGATATTATGATTCTGTTTCTTCTACTTGATGCTTCATCTGATATATATGTATGGGAAGATATATTGATCTTGTTATATTTGATTTCAGTGGGATTAAATGATGTTTTCTTTTGGACTTTCTTTCTTTGAAGAATTATCGGGGTATTCTGTATTTTCTCTATGAGTTTGGTTTTCGATTCTCCGGCATAGTATCGTATCTTGGGTTTCTTTATTCTGGATTTCTTTATTCTGGATTTCTCTATCTTGGATTTCTTTATTCGGTTTCCTTGTTATCTTTGTTCCATAATTTGTCAATTATGACTCGTGTTCGAAGTGCGTTCTTCAGCTCGTGATAATCATGTCAAATATGACTATACTTCTAATTTGATCTTGGTAATGTGGTGATTTTAGTATTGGGATTTTTTCTAATTTCTGTGTAAGGATTTGACATCCGTAAAGGCATAGGTGATAAAAGCGCGAGTTTCAGTCGGTATGGTGAATTATTTATTTGAAAGATTTCATGTGACAATTATGTCAGGATTATTTTTCTCAAGTCTGATAATAGAATTTCATTTTGTACAGATAAAAGAGTAAATAGTCTGAACGAGAAGTGTATATTTATTAGAAAGAGTTGGATATTACTTGTTTGATTTTGTCTCCAATTCCTTGATGAAAAAGAATCACGATATAGGTCTCTTGCCAAATAGTCATTGGATGATTATTTTCTTGATAGTCTTGAATCTGTCCCTCGACTTGATGAACTTTGCTCCCGTTAGGCTCTTGCTCGATGATCTCGCTTTTCTTGGATAGGCTTATTTTTTGATCGAGCATGCACTCCATCTCTTTCAACAAATAGTGAAATTTAAATTATGAAAATTCTTCTCGCAACATGATTTAAAAAAAAAAGAAAAAAAATGATTAAAATAGAAAGATGAAGTCCTCACCACAAACCTCACTATTTCACTTGGAAAGAAAAAATTAATGATTTTGCTCTCGCACTCGTGTTTGCACTCATTTTAAGGCTTTTTCAATACTCAAATGCACTTACACACTCACGCCTTTTACTGCTTGTACTTGCTTTCGTAACCTCTTATTTTGTTTTTTGGGACTCGTCTTGGTGCTTGGGGTCAGCTTCAAAGTGGTTATAAGGGATGAGATGTATTGATGTAAGGGTAGGCCAAAAGAAAATTTTTCAGTGTAGTGTGGGAAAATGATGGTGGAACACACTTGGAGATCGGGAATAGAGGATATGAACAGAAAAAGAAAAGACTTCAACATTTCAAACTTTTTTCTTTTTTTTTATATTCGAATTTTTTTTAATTTCATTTTTTTCACTAATACTTGCTGATTACAATATGAAAAACTTGAATACAAACTCTTTTTTTTAATTTTGACTTTTTTTCATGAACCTATTTTAGACTTGTTACGGACGTCGACGCTTCTCAATTTATAAGCTCTGATAGCAAATGATGTGATTCAGCTCAGGTGATGGAGTTGAATTCATTGTGTGCTTGATCGTCTTCGAGAAGAGTCATTCGTAAGAGGGCCTTGAGTGTAGAGATAGGCTTAATAGGCTTGATAGAGGCAAATGGGGTTTAAAAAGGGGTCAGTGTATGGTGATATGTTCGGCTAATGTGAAACAAGGTTGGGTGATGGGTAGATGGATTGGTTTGGAAATAACAAGAAATTAAAAAGAATATAGAGATGGAATGTTGAACTTAAACGTCAGGAGCGATTCAACACTAAGGAGTGTCACCCTGGTTCCTATATTATTTAAGGTGAAGGATGAAATAGCTGGATAGGAGAACGCCACACCAATACAGTGATAAGTTCTAAAACAAACTCGGTAGACGCTACTAACACAACTAGATAAGTCTTCAAAACTTGTATGAGATATGAGAGGAAGTAACCTCACAGAAATAAAGTTTCATTAATCAAATTGTCAAAAGTCCTTTTACAAAGAAATAAACAAACTATTTATAGTCTAATATGTGCTAGTTGAATGGACAAAAGACTAGCTTAAGGATTAAGCAATTCGGCTATGAAGAAACTAGAATGATCTAGAACAAAGACCATAAGTCTTCCATGTCCATGTGCAGCCTTTGGAATGCCACAAGTCAGCTTCTTGATGAAGAAATTTGGTTGAATGTATTTAGGATGCATGAGGAGTTGTTTGGACATGCCTAGGTGATACGAACCGCCTCGGGGAGAGTTGAGTCGTATGCGAGTTTGCCCGATCGTCTACGAGAAAGTATCATTCGATTTGTTCAAAAAGGATGTTTCTAAATAAATCATGCGGAAGCTATTCAAGGGGTTCAAATGAAGGGTTTAAAAAATATGAATATTAAGGTTCGGTTTAAAGTAAATGAAAGAATGGAAAGAAGGAACTCAAAAGCAAGCACGAACCAATATTAGAAAATATCGACCCAAATGCTTATAGGTTTTAAAGGCGAAAATGAAAATAATAGAACCTCGACCCGCTACTTAGCAAAGTAGGAACCTCGGTATAAGGGTGAAAGAAACAGGGTTGACGCCACTACTAGGTAGATAAGTCAACAAAGTCTCAAACAAAGTTTAGAGAAGAAAATTCTCACAAGATTAAATTCAATAAAAAATTTGGCAAAAAGTCCTTTACAAAGTAACACAAGCCAAAATTTATAGTGAATACAAGGGATAGCCGAATAGGCTCTAGAGGTAGCTAAATGGTTAACTGAAAATTCCAGAATTTTTGATGAAGCTTCCTTGAAGTTTCTTGTGCATGGAGAATGGCAAGGGGCAGCTTCTAGATGCGTTGATTCAATAGGAAAATTGATGGGTTGTTTAGGAGCTGAAATGCAATCAATAGGTTCAGCCAAATGCTTGCATTTGCTTTAATGCTGCTGCTTGGTTCAGCCGAATGTTCATGTGATTAAGGAGCTGTCTAGAGCACTTCAATAGTCTTAGAATGTGAACAAACTGATTTGAGCAGCCACACATGTGTGAACATCATTTGGTATCAGAGCTACCTAAAACGAGAAGCTTAGACGTTCGAAGCGGAGCATTCCCGAGGTAGGTTCAAAAAAAAAAGAAAAATAAGAAGAGTATAGAAAAAAAAATTTCGTACACCGAAGTTTTCTCATTTCGATTAGTTTGTTATTATTGCTATAAAAACAAAAATCTACATACGACTCGACTCTTCTCGAGACGGTTCGTATCATCAATGATACGATCACGGCTTCCCATAAGCCAAGTCCAAGCTGAGATCCGATGGTGCTACCTCAAGGGCCGATCACAAGGGCTCGTGCAAAACAATTTAAAGAAGCTGTTATAGCTTTAGTTCAGCATGTGTGGGATGATGTCAATGCTAGACCTATCGAACCAGTTAGTGGCCATTTTGGAAATCCATGCCGAACTTTTCTACAAGTTCATTTCAGCTCACCAAGCTCACCTTCAGTTCAAGTTAGCTCCCATGTAGCTCCACACCAGCTCATTAGCTCGGGACCAGCTCATTATCAGCTCACGAGTTTAGGCCCAGCTCGGGTTTAACTCATGAATTAACCATCAGCTCATGGAGTTCACTTTGAATTCATTTGACTACTATTGACTTTTTAATTAATAAGTTCAATAATTAGTTAATTAATATCCTACATATTAAATTTCATTCACATTAGTTATATTAAGTATGTCTTAAAAGTGTTTATTGATGATAATTAAATTTGTCATAACCGAATTTAATGTTGATATTTGTGTTCACATTAGTTTGAATTAATTATGTTCACATTTCTTGTAGGAATGCAATGGACATATGGAGATTAAAAGCAAGCATGAATTTTGAAGGTGCATGGACGGTTGGGGGCTTGAATCTCTTAGGTGCATGTTCAGCCAAGTGCATGTATGACCATATTCAATGTCTTTAAGGTTCATGAATGTTTCCATTCATGTATGGTGTGCTATCTCTTCATTCTCCAAGATGACCATTCGGCCAAAGGGCACTCACACATGCATGAAGATAGCTTGGCCAATTAGCTTCCCCATGACTCTCCTTAATTCGTTCACACCTATGTTCACATGGCAAGACCATTCGGTTCACCTTGTTCACACTAGAAGACTCTTCAACATTCGGTTTCACACACATGATGGCCCTTGGAGTGTCCACAATTAATTCATACCTTTTGGCCAAACATTGCTTCATTTAACAAGGTTGGCCGAATCTACAAGTGACCATTGGATATCATGCATTCACTTTGAGTTTTCTTAAGCATGAAGATGCATTCATCCACCATTCCCAAAACTGAATCTGGTCATGCATATTAAGAGTTATTTTTCTAGAATTTTCTTTTAATTAATGTGTAAGTATGAAAGGCCATTCGGCTACCTAGACTTAGGCTTATACTTGTTCAATTTCCATGTAAAGGACTTTTGAAACTTTTGTTAATGTTATGCTGCCAAAATCGTGAGGCAAACTTTTCTTATATTTCGTTCAAAGATTCGTTTGGCATTCCTAGCGTTCTAGTTGTGTCAACCGTGTTCTTTGTCGTACCCGAACTTATCACTATTCGTAGTGTGGCGTTCAACATACCGAGGTTCCTATCTTGTTAGATAGTGGGTCGAGGTTTTCCCTTACCAAACCTATAACCGAACTAAAAAGGCTTAATCAACGGGTCGATACCATTTCGGTATTGGTTCTTGAAAGTACCTTTAGTAGTTCAAACCCGTTCTCTTCTTTACCTAACCGAACCTAAACCGACCAATTTGTTCATATCCTTTTGTTCCTACCCTTTCATTCCTACCATTCCATTCGTACCCTTCTTCTACTTTGACCATACCTTCAACTCAACTAAACCTAACGTAACTTCTCGTAGACGATCGGACAATTTACATACGACTCGACTCTTCCCGAGACGGTTCGTATCATCACTTCTCGAATTCGTTGATGAATATGAGTCATAGTATGAATCTCTTTGTCTCGACGTAGATGGCGAAAAGGAGTCACAATTGGAACTTTTTTTCAGGTAGTAGTCGGGGGTATATCTCCGTGGGGTTCTTGGTTCCGTTTTACAACTTGAAGAAACTCGATCACTTTGGTCTCGTTTGGTCGCCATTCTTCTTATTTCTTGAACCAAGTATTGGTATTCCGATTCGGTGAACTCTTCGCGTGACATGATTTTTGTTGCTAAAAAGAAAATGTTAGATCACAAAACAAAATAAAAAAAACAAGTATTGTGCATAGATTGTGCATAGATTATCGGCAACTTAACAAGGTAACAGTAAAGAACAAGTATCCATTGCCTAGAATTGATGATCTGTTTGATCAATTGAAGGGAACTACTGTGTTCTCCAAGATAGATTTGAGATCCGGATACTATCAGTTGCGAGTTAAAGAGTCAGATGTTCTGAAGACTGTTTTCCGGACTAGGTATGGTCATTATGAGTTCCTTGTGATGCCATTTGGCTTGTGATGTGATCCGACTCGGGATGATGAGTTGAATTCACTTAGTTACCCGATCGTCGTTCGAGAGAGTCGTTCGTGCTTCGGGTTTTAGAACTAGAAGTGAATGACAAGATACGGGTAAGCAAAAGGTTTCAAAGTAGGGTGAATTTAGTAATAGGTTCGATTTAGTAGCAAAGATGGATGATGGTTAAATGGCTCGATTTGGAATAACAAGAAAATAATTCGAAGGATGGGAATGGAAAACGAACTTAACGTCAGGAATGATTTAACACTAAGAAGTGTCACCCCGGTTCCTATGTTGTTAAAGTGAAATGATGGATAGATGGATAGGTGAACGCCACACCAAGATTGGTGATAAGTTCAAACAAGATGATTGACGCCACTAGCACAAGCCAGATAAGTCTTTCGAAACTTGTACGACATATGAGAGGAAGCAACCTCACAAGAACAAATGTTCATTAACAATTTTGGCAAAAGTCCCTTTACAATGAAATGTGCAAACTATTTATAGGCTAACAAGTAGTAGCTGAATGGACAAACTAATAGCTTTAAAGACTAAATAAATTCAGCTATGAATGCACTAGAATAATCTAGAACAAGTCTTTAATTAGCTAGGACTAAATTCGGCTGATGGGAACTCCATTGGACAGCTTCATGTGTAAGCAAAGCATCTTGGATGAATGTGATGTCTTGGGAACTCAATAGCTTGCCTAAATTCGGCCATAGGATGAATGAATCATTCAAAAAGTGTCTCTTGGCCGAATAGACACCTAGGGAAGTCAATTGGACAGCAAACAATTCATGTATTTCACCCACATACATTCGGCCATGCATGAACTAGAAGGGAGCTTGAATCTGGCCATACATGAACATGCAATAAATGCCTTCATTCATGCATGTGTGCCGTCCAAAGTGAATGTATCTTCTTAATCCACATGCATGTAATTAACCTCCCATGTATATGAACTTAATTCCCTCCAAGCATTGAACCAGGCCGTGCATGAATCTTCCCATTCATTGAACTTTCCCGTTCATGCATCTCTTCATGAATGTACCTTCCACATTCGGCTAACCTACATGAATTAACACACAATTAATGAAAATATAACTATTCATAAAAATCATAATAATTCATAATTAAACAATTTAATGAAATTAACTAAATTCAAACATAATAATTATAAGTCAACTTATGAAGTAAATTCGGCTAGCTCAAAAATAGTCAAAACACTTAATGAGCTGAAATTGAGCTAGGGGTTTCGGCATGAGCTGTAGCAAACTTAATTATAAACTAAATTAAGACTTAGTTTATTGAAAGGAAGAAAGAAGGAGCTGAAAGTAAGCTCAGTTGAGCTCAAACGAGCTCAAATGAGCTGAGTTGAGCTGGACGGAGCTCGAGGAGCTGGAAATGAGCTAGAATCAGCTTGCCAACAATACACGGGTCCTTTGGATAGTTGTTTCAAGCTGATTTTGTGAGCATTGGCCCTTGTTTTGAACCAAGGTTTTGCATTAGAAGCTCAAATAGCTTCTAGGAAATGTTTAGCATGAGCTTGAGTTATAGGTCCTTTAGGCAGCTCGTTTAGATCTTGGTTTGCATTCGAAGATGCCCTGGGCATGCTCACATCAACTTGACTAATGCTCCAGCCATTTTCATGGACTTAATGAACCGAATTTTCAGACCGTACTTGGATAAGTTTGTAGTTGTGTTCATTGATGATATCTTGATTTATTCTCATGATGAGACTAAGCATGCAGAGCATTTGAGAACAGTTTTACAGATTCTGAGAGATAATCAGTTGTATGCCAAGTTCAGCAAAAGTGAGTTCTGGTTACAAGAAGTTGGTTTTCTTGGACATATTGTCTCAGGTGAAGGTATTAAGGTTGATCCGAGCAAGATTTCAGCCATTGTTGATTGGAAGCCTCCTAGAAATGTATCAGAAGTTAGAAGTTTTCTTGGTCTTGCCAGATATTATAGACGATTTGTAGAGGGATTTTCCATGATAGCTACCCCGCTGACAATATTGCTGCGAAAGGATGTCAAGTTTGAATGGACTGAGAAGTGTCAACAGAGTTTTTACAAGTTAAAAGCATTGTTAACTAAAGCACATGTTTTAGTACAACCAAAACCAGGTTAGGAGTTTGTGATTTATAGTGATGCGTCCATGAATGGACTTGGTTGTGTACTTATGCAGGAAGGGAAGGTAATTGCCTATGCCTCTAGACAGCTAAAGCCACATGAGAAGAACTATCCGACACATGATTTAGAGCTAGCTGCCATTATTTTTGCGCTGAAGATTTGGAGACATCATTTGTACGGTGAGAAGTGCCACATATTCACTGATCACAAAAGTTTGAAATATTTGATGACTCAAAAAGATTTGAATTTGAGGCAAAGAAGATAGTTAGAGTTGATTAAAGATTATGAGCTAGTGATCGATTATCACCCAGGTAAGGCAAATGTTGTTGCTGATGCTTTGAGTAGGAAATCTTTATTTGCATTAAGAGCTTTGAACACTAGTCTAGCCTTATCAGATGATGGTTTTATCTTAGCTGAGTTGAAAGCTAAACCGATGTTTCTTGAAGAAATTTGTGAAGCTCAGAAAAATGACAGTGAGTTGTTAGCCAAAAGAGATAAGTGTGGGTCGGATATAGAGTCAGATTTTCAGATCAGTTTTGACGGTTGTTTGATGTTCCGAGACAGGGTATGCGTACCGAAGAATGATGAGCTTATTCGAAAGATCTTATAGGAAGCACATAGTAGTTCTTTGTCTATTCATCTAGGTAGTACAAAGATGTATAATGATTTGAAGAAAATGTACTGGTGGGTAGGAATGAAAAGGGACATTTCAGAGTTTGTTTCTAGATGCTTGATCTGCCAGCAGGTAAAGGCCGAACATCAGGTACCTTCAGGTTTATTACAGCCTGTGCTAGTCCCTGAGTGGAAATGGGATCGAGTTACTATGGATTTTGTGACAGGATTGCCGTTGACACCAAGAAAGAAAGATGCAATATGGGTTGTGATTGATAAGTTAACGAAGTCGGCTCATTTTATCTAGTTCGTATGGATTATTCACTTGAAAAGTTGGCCGAGTTGTATATTACAGAGATAGTCAGACTACACGGGGTACCATTATCGATCATTTCAGACAGAGATCCAAGATTTACTTCACAGTTTTGGAAGAAATTACAGGAGGCTTTGGGCACTAAGTTGAGTTTTAGTACAGCTTTCCATCCTCAAACCAACGGCCAGTCAGAGAGAGTTATTCAGGTACTTGAAGATATGCTTAGATGTTGTGTACTGGAATTTCAAGGCAGTTGGAAAAATATTTACCATTAGTAGAGTTTGCCTACAATAATAGTTATCAGTCGAGTTTGAAGATGGCACCTTATGAAGCTTTGTATGGACGTAAATGTCGCACACCTTTGTATTGGACAGAGCTTAAAGAAAATCAAATTTACGGGGTTGATCTAGTTAAGGAAACATAAGAGCAAGTAAAAATCATCAGAGATTGCTTGAAAGCAGCTTCAGACAGACAAAAGTCGTATGCAGATTTGAAGAGAAAAGAGATTGAGTATCAAGTTGGTGACAAAGTTTTTTTGAAAGTATCCCCGTGTAATATCCTGATTTTGGGCCTAGTCGGAATAGTGGTTTCGTGACCACAAAAATCCGAGATAGAAATAATTATTTTATGATTATTTTGAGGCCTATGATATGATTGCATGATTGTGTGAAAATTTCGTGAAGAAATTTTATGCATAAAGTGCTTAAATTGAAATTAGGGACTAAATCGAATAATTTGTAAAACTTGCATTCTAGAAGTTTCTAGTATGAAATTGTTTTGAAATATTAATTAGGAGGTCTTAAATAGAAATTTTACCAATCTCTAAGTCTATGGACAAAAATTGGACATGGATGGAATTTTTGGAAAGTTTAGTACTATGGGCATTTTGGTCATTTAGGGGTAAAATGAATTAAAATACAAAATTAAAAGCCAATTTTGCTCATCTTCAACCCCATGGACGAATATAGCAAGGAGAAACCATGGCTAGGGTTTTTCAAGCTTCCAAGCTCGATTGTAAGTCCGTTCTAGCCTCGTTTTTAATGATTTTTATGTTTTTGGAGTCCCGGTAGCTCGATTAAGCTTATGCTAGCAATAATTCAACCTAGGGTTCATATTTGGAAAAATACCCATAGGTGAAATTTGTGTATTTTGGTGTTTTATGATAGAATATGAGGTTTTAAATTATGTTAGACAACTTATGCTACTCGGTTTTAAGCGAAAACTAGCAAAAGGGCTTAATCGGTAAAAATACCTAATAGTCATAAGTACATGTTAGAGTGAGAATTTGATGTTTCCATAGAAGGGAAAAATGATCAGCATGTCATAAAACATAAGAAAATAGGCTGAAGTTTAATTTACGAGCTTTGGGGCAAAAGTGTAAGTATGCAAAAGTTTAGGGGCAAAATTGTAATTTTGCCAAAATATGATTTTGGGTCAATTTGAATAATGTGAGTCCTAATTAGACTATATTTTAAATGATAGAGCAAGGAAAATTGAAATTCAGGCTAAAATGGAAAAATACCAAGTTGTGGACGAAATGGTAAAAGTAGCCATTTTCGCATACGAGGTAAGTTCATGTGTAAATAATGTAGCATAAATGTTATTTTTAAGTTATTGATGTTAATTATATGATATGCTGATTTTTTTATCGTGAAATATTATGCTTTGTGGTTAATGTTGAGTAATATGCAAATTATGTTTACTACTTGATAAATATGAATTGCTACCGAGTATCGGTTCCGATATTCCATGGAAGACGGCAAATGTGAGATCGAGGAAAACAAGCCCGTTTGAAACTTAGGAATAGATTAGGATACAAGTGACATGTCACTAGGATGGTTGAGCATCCGAACTCGTTGAGTTGAGTCCGAGTTCACTTATGGATGCGAATGTCTGAACTCGTTGAGTTGAGTCTGAGTTTGTGAAATGTAACTAGGCATCCGAACTCGTTGAGTTGAGTCCGAGTTCACTTATGGATGCGAACGCCCGAGCTCGTTGAGTTGAGTCCGAGTTCACTTAGGGGCGGGTTACATGATTTCTTGATTACATATGAGGCACTTATGTGCAAATTATCCGTGTATCCGAGTTGTATTCCGATGTGTTCAACGGGTGAAATTTCTAGTGAAATGAAAGAACACTTAAGATGCAAGCGACATTTTGGTAAGTGTTGTGAAATGGACACTTTGGACAGGTATGTTCTTAACCCTCGGGTTGATAATAGATACAACAACGATAAGGTAGTAAGATGATGAATGATATTTAGAAATATGATATATGTCTTGGTGATACCATGCTAAAGTTGTTTGGTATATTTGTATTGTTATGTTACTTGTTATTTACATATGAACTTACTAAGAATTTATGCTTACTCCCTCCTCTTTATTTACTATAGTTTTGAACAAGCCAGCTCGGGAATCGGGACGGGTCGAAGGTTCGATCACACTATCCAAAGGACTTTCATCTGGGTAAATGGCTTGTAAAACTTAAGTATGGCATGTATAGCAATATATTTATTTTGTGTAAATAATTTTATGATATGGCCATGATTGGTTGAGAAAATGTTTGATATTGATAAGTCATGGTGATGGTTAAATTTAGATCATGTTTGATATCATGGAAGTTTAATAGGTTATCTAGTTCATAATAACTCATGAAATGATGAAATTTGCCTTAAAACAGAATATTGCTGCAGTAATGACATGAATTTGAAAAATCACTAAAAATAGTATAAATGGAATTAAATGATGAGAAAGCTATGAAATTGAAGCTTAATGAGTCTATTTTCATATGGATAAAAAATGAAGAGGCATATAAATTATACTTTATGAGATATTTG
The DNA here is from genome assembly GCF_007990345.1 of Gossypium hirsutum. NCBI lineage: Eukaryota > Viridiplantae > Streptophyta > Magnoliopsida > Malvales > Malvaceae > Gossypium > Gossypium hirsutum. The sequence continues at coordinate 34,421,692 of NC_053436.1, forward strand.
AAACCTTGTGAAACAGGGCCAGAGTGATTTTTGGATCCTCTGTTCTGACTTTAAAAATTCATAATAAATTGTAGAAAAATAATTAGAAGTAATTCTTTATATGTAAAGATTTATTATTGAGTCTAGTTTTAATAGAAACAAACCTCGTAGTCATTGAAATTCTGTATAGAGAGATATCTGATTTGTAATACCCAGATGTCAGAGCAGTCAAACCCTGAAATAGGGGAGACTTTAACTAATAAACTGTACTAATTGGCCCAACTAAAAATTCTAGAAAAAAATTAATAAATATATATATGATTCTAGATTTAGGGAAAATTTACGGATCTTGATTTCGAGTTTCATAACTCGAGATATGATTTTTCTTGTAACTGTGACGCGAGTAGCTTGAAAGCTGTGAATGTAGAAACAAAAGATTTGAAGTTCTTAATTTGATAAATTATGTTCGGTAACTCCTCAAGCTTGACTCCGGCGACAGTTTCGGGTGTGGGGGCGTTACACCCCGTGGAAGAAAGTTCTCAGATTTGGCAAGAAAGGCAAACTAAGTCCGCGTTTTATTGGACCGTTTCAAGTGATTGAGAGAGTCGGAACATTAGCATATCGGTTAGCTTTGCCGATTGAGTTAGAGAAGATTCATAATGTATTTCATGTGTCTATGCTACGTCGTTATCGTTCAGATCCGTCACATGTGATTTCTCAGACAGAGGTTGAGATTCAGCCAGACATGACTTACGGTGAAGAACCGGTAAAGATTCTATCTCGAGAGGTAAAGCAATTAAGGAACAAAAAAGTATTGCACTTGTGAAAGTACTATGGAATAGACATGGGGTAGACGAGGCTACATGGGAACCCGAAGAGGCTATGTGAAAACAGTACCCAAATCTCTTCACAGGAAAGATTTTCGGGGACGAAAATCCCTAAAGGGGAGAGAAATGTAACATCCCAAAATAGGGCCTAAACGGAACAGTGGTTGCGAAACCACAAATTCTAGGTAGAAAAATTTATTTTATTATTATTTTGAGGTTCATGATATGATTGCATGATTGTGTGAAAATTTCGTGATGAAATTCTATGCATAAAGTGCTTAAGTTGAGATTTAGGGACTAAATCGAATAATTTGCAAAACTTGCATTCTAGAAGTTTTTAGTATGAAATTCTTTGGAATATTAATTAGGAGGGTTTAAATAACAATTTGACCAATTTCTAAGTTCATGGACAAAATAGGACATGGATGGAATTTTTGAAAGTTTAATAAGGAAGGGCATTTTGGTCATTTGGATATTAAATGAAATAAAAAGGGAAAAATAACACAAAATTCATCATCTTCTTCATTAGCACGAAATTTCAAGGGTTCCCCATAGCTAGGGTTTGTTTCAAGCTTTCAAGCTCCATAGTAAGTGATTCCAAGCCCCGTTTTTAATGTTCTTTATGTTTCCGGAGTCCCGATAGCTCGATAAAGCTTATGCTAGCAATAATTTAAGTTAGGGTTCATATTTGGAAAAATACCCATAGGTGAAAAGTGTTTATTTTGATGTTTTATGATAGAATATGAGGTTTTAAATTATGTTAGACAACTTGTGCTACTCGGTTTTAAGTGAAAACGAGTAAAAGGGCTTAATCGGTAAAAATACCTAATAGTCATAAGTACATGTTAGAGTGTGAATTTGATGTTGTCATAGAAGGGAAAAATTATCAGCATGTCATAAAACATAAGAAAATAGGATGAAGTTTAAATTACGAGCCTTGGAGAAAAAGTGCAAATATGTGAAAGTTTAGGGGCAAAAATGTTATTTTGCCAAAGTTTGGGTCAAGGACTGTTTTGATAAATGTGAATATTAAATAAGTTAAATTTGCTATTATAGATCAAGAAGAGCGAAATTCGGGAGTAGATCGGGGAAAAGAAAAAGTAAAGGACTAAATTGTAAAGTTTAGTCACATTTTGTATCGAGGTAAGTTTACAGTAAATAAATACAATATTCTTTTATTTTACATTATTATTGTCAATTTCCAGCATTTATATACTTATTTTTTTGAGAATATTTAAAGTCGAATTAAAGGCGAAGTGACAAAGAAAAAGCATTAGGAAGCCCCGTTTGAACCTTAGGAATGTTAGGATATTGGGGTTGACAGGACAGGACAGGACAGGACAGAAATGAGCCATGTAAGTCCATATCAGATATATGGCTTTGGAGACAGGAATGAGCCATGTAAGCCCATATTAGATATATATATATGGCATTGGAAACAGGAATAATTCATGTAAGTCCATGTCGAAGACATGGCATTGGTAGGATATTGATAGACAGGAACGACCCTAGTATCCTTAGTATTCCGAGTGGTTCAACGTGTCATTGTACACGTTAAATTATAGTGAATTATCAGCAAAAGGGAAGGTAGATTATATTTATGAATAGTGAAAGTTCAGGTAAGAAAGAAGGTAAGTGAGTAAAGAAGAAGGTAGAAAATGAGAAGTAAAGAAAGTTTATGAGGCTAGGTGACATTATGTATAATTATTCATTATGTTGAATGTTGTAATTTATTTGCTTGTAAGCTTACTAAGCCTAGTGCTTACTCTCTTTATTTTCTTTTTCTTATAGTTTTTATCAAGCCACTCGGGGATCAAAGGAAACGTCGGAGACCCGATCACACTATCGAATAAATCACATTGGTATAGTTAGACGTTTTGTTTTGTGTATGGCATGTATAGGAACTTGGTTTCTTTTGATATGATATGATCAATGAATGATGTGTAAATACTTACTAGTGATTAGCTAATAGAATGGCTGATGATATACATGTTTAATAGTATGTATGATTAAGTAGTAACTATCACATGAAAACTACGAAAAATGTGAAAGTAACTTAAAAACAGATTCAAGTATCAGAAATAACGTGACTTTGAAAAATCACAAAAAAATTGTAGAGACATGGTTTGATGGTGAATAATATATGAAATTAAAGCTCATTGTGTCTATTTTCATATGGAATAAGCAAAATAGGTAAAGGTTTTGTATTTTATAAGATATATGAGTTTTAGTGAAATAGGGCCAGAGCAATTTCTGGATCCCCTGTTCCAATTTTGGAAATTCACCATAAATTTTAAAAAAATAATAAGGTGGTGTAATTTATATGGTTAGAATCCTTATTGAATCTAGTTTTAATATAAATAAACGGTATAATCATATGAATTTTTTACAGGGAGAAAAGTGGTTCGTAGTAAGTAGAGGTCAGTGCAGTCGAATTCTGAAACAGGGGTAACTTTAACTAATAAACTGTACTAATTGGCTATGTAAAAAATTCTAGAAAAAAATTAGTAGATATATATATGAGTCTAGTTTCAGGAAAAATTTACGGATCTTAATTTTGAGTTTTGAAACTTGAGAAATGAATTTTTAAGCAACCATGATGGAGAAAAATAGTTTATTCCGAAAATTAAAATAAGTGGTTTAGAGTTGTTTAAAAGGTAAGATAAGTTTAGTAACACCTAAAGCTTGACTCCGGTGACGGTTTCGGGCATGGGGGCGTTACATGTTTTGTGATTAAAACCATGAATTTAAATTGTCTCAACTTTGCTGTAGGTTGAATGTGCCAAATTTAATGTGTTTTCTTGCTACAGCCAAATTAATTAGTGAACAAGGCATGGACGGCACATTAATTGAGTTGCTGGTGCATGGAACATGATGTGATCTCAATCGCATCATGTTGTGGCACCACTCGTTGCTATCATGATTGGCCTAAACACGAGGGCCCCAAGTGCAAGATGAAGCTCAATCTCAGCTCAACAAGCTCAATCTTAGTTTTTCCCAGCTCGAATTAGCTCATATGAGCTTAATTTAGCTCGTTTGAGCTCAATTTAGCTTACTTTAGCTCGTTTGAGCTTGGCTTAAGTTTATTTCAACTCATTTATTTTAATGTCTGAATAAATTAAGTAATTTATTAATTTAGCTTAAATTACTACAGCTCATAATTATGTTTTGACTTATTACATGTTTTAAATGTGTCTTGGCCGAATTTAATATGTCTTGTTAAGACTTTATTAAATTTGTCTTATTTAATTTATGTTTAATTAGTGTGTCTAAATTATATTAATGTTTGTTCAGCTGAATTTTATGTGATTTAATTTTGGTTCATGTGTTTTTGTAGGCGAGTTGAATTTGGAGAGTAATTAAACAAGGTTCATGCATGATAGGTTCAATGTATGGGACGGTGCATGTAAGGCCTCTTTCAATGAATGGTGGCTGATCCATTTGGCTCCCCAAGGCACCTATTTGGCCAAAAGGTGTCCAGCAACTTAAAGCACAAGCTTGGCCGATCGTATTCCCAAGGCAACATCTAAGCCATTCACACCTCAATTTGACCAATCAGCTCCTATACATGTATGGGTGGATTCATGAACGTCCAAAGGGAGGGAATATTACCTTAATTCATCACATTGAATGTATAATGTGCATGTACAAAGGGGAGAACGAATTTACAAGGTACATGCTTCCATTCATGAACCAGCCCATCATTAAAGTTTTAATTAAGAGAGATGCATGACCCATGCACCTAGCATTCGTCCAAGAGGGGTTGGATATGAATTGAAGATGCACATTCATGGAACAAGGAAGCTTTCTTATTGGTTAAGCATGCATGAACGGGTTTTGGGAAGAAACATGATTATTCAACCATGCATGAACTTACACTATCCATGAACAGAGATTTAATGCTTGAAGTGTGAACATTTTTAATTGTTGTGTGAACACATTAGTAGCTGAATTTTAATAGGCATTAGAGAGCCTATAAATAGTTTATTTTGTTTATTGTAAAAGGTTACAGAATTTGATTATTAAACTTAATAGAACTTTTGTTCTTGTGAGGTTACCTCCTCTCTTCTTTCGTTCGAGTCTCGAAGCGACTTATCTAGCTTGCTAGTGGCGTCCATCCAAACTCAATTGAACTTATCACCAAACCGGTGTGGCGTTCAACCATATTTTTATACCTTTGGTTCTTACCTCTATATAGGTATTGGGTCAAGGTTCGCTTCTATCCTTCATCAAATTTCACCTTAAGCAATATAAGACTCGGGTAATACTTTTTAGTATTGAACATTCTTGACGTTTAAGTTTTATTTTCCATCTCCATCAATTACCTTTTTCTAACCTACCTTGTTTCTATTCTAAACCGAATTTATCAACACCAAACCACTCATCTAAACCCTCTCAAAGCTTCCGCAACCCTTAGCCTAAATCACCCAATTTTGACAACTCCAACTACTCCTCGTAGACGATCGGGCAACTTTGTGAAACGACTCGATTAACCTGGGCTGGATCACATCAGAACAGCATTAAAGATGATGTGATCCGGCCCAGGTAGATGAGTCGAATTCACGTAGTTGCCCGATCGTAGTTCGAGAGAGTCGTTCGTGTCTCGAATTTTAGTAATAAAAGTAAAATAATGGATTAGAATAAGCGGAAGGTTTTGATACGATCCGCCTCGGGGTGAGTCGAGTCGTATGTGAGTTTGCCCGATCGTCTACGAAGAAGTAGCGTTCGATTTGTTCAAAAGGATGTTTTAACGTAAATAATGGCGGAAGCTATGTAAAAGGATTCAAAGATTGATGTGATCCGGCCCGGATTAATTGAGTTGTTTCACGTAATTGCCCGATCGTCGATGAGGAATAGTTGAGTTATCGAAAATAGGATGAAATAAGGCTAAAGATGCGGAAGCTTTCAAATGGTTTTAAAAGGTTGGCTAAGGTGATGGTAAATTTATAAGGGTAGTAGGCTCGATTTAAGGATAAAAATAAGAAAAATGGAAGTTGATAAATGAAGGCTCGGTTTTGTAAAAAGATATTATAGTTGGGTAAAATCTAGGATAGTCGGTGGAATGGATAAATGAGCTTAAACACCAGAAACGATTCAACACTAAAAAGTGTCACCCCGATTTCTATTCGGTTCAAGGTGGGATTACGGAATTGTAGAAGGGTTGAACGCCACACCAAAGCAAGGTGATAAGTTCAAAAGAGAACGATAGACGCCACTAGCACGCTAGATAAGTCAGATCGAAACTCGTACGAATTTAGAGAGGAGAAAACTCACTCTTTGAACAAAGTTCATTCAAATGATCAAAAGTCAAAAGTCCTTTTACAATGAAAATGAACAACTATTTATAGTGTTCAGCTAGGTAGCCGAATGGCCAAAACAAAGACTTAATGTCTAAGTAATTAATTAGGCTAGAAAAATGCTAGAAAATTTTGGAAATAAAAAACTAAATTGCTGGAGCTAAATTCAGTTGAATTTGAAGCTCAAGGGATGATTTCTAGAAGAGCAAATGCACTTGGAGAAATGGCAGCAGCTAGGTTCAGCCAATTGAGCTTAAATGAGCTCATTAAAATGTAATTCTTGGCTGAAAAGAGACCAGCATTAAAGGTGAACGTGAACAGCGTTGAAGGTGTGAAAAAGGAGTTGGAAAAGTCTTTGGAAGTGTGAACAATGATCAGCCAAATGGTCCTTGGTGTGAACTCCAAATGTGAACACATAGGTGCTGTTTTGGGAAGTGCATCGGCCAGCTTTTGGAGAATGAATTTAATTGCTCTTCTTGGCTGAATTAACACCTTGAATTATCATAAAATGAGCCATATCCATGAATCCAACCATTCATGTATTCAGCCATTCATGTATAATCCCATACGTTGTATTGAACCATTCATGCACTTGGACTTTAATGCTCCTTCATGCATTCAGCCATCCTACAAGAAAAAAACATGAACTAAATTAAGTGCAAATGTATATTCGGCTGAACTAAATGGTATTAAGACAAATTAAATATAATCCAGCCACCTAATTAAATTCGGCTAACACAACATAATTATAACATGTAATAAGCTGACAAGTAATTAAGAGCTGTAACTAAATTAACTAATTAACTTAAATAATTAATTTATTCAGCAAATAAAATTAATTTAGCTAAAGAGCTAATAATGAGCTGAATTGAATTTAAACCAAGCTCAAACGAGCTGAATTAAGCTCATGTGAGCTAAAATAAAATTCGGTGAGCTGAACCAAGCTAAATGGAGCTTGAGGAGCTGAATTCAAGCTGAAATCAAGGGCATCCTTGGCCAGGGTCGTATCATCCCCCTTCTTTAGAACGACTTGTCCTCAAGTCGAGCCGTTGGTTCACTCGATCATAGCTCCGCGTACTCATCTTTCCTCGATCAAACAGAATCGAACACAAATAAAATAAACCACCAAACTATTTTGTTACATCTTCACCATACAAAGTCTCATCAAACGAAGGAATTATTTTAAATGAGTAATCACAAATCATCAAGAATTCATTTGAGCAAATATGTGGCCCAAGTACCATTTGGGTAGAACATTCATAATCCTTGCAAGAAGGTATTTTCCAAATTTCATACCCACAATCGATTGAACAAAGCTTTTTGCAAGTTATGATTTTACCACTTAATCGGCTTAAATCTTGCATAGTTAAGCTTAACAGTGGCCATTGATCTTTCACCTTTTCAACAAACTTGTCATCAAGAAGAATCTTACCAAAAATTTTCAAGAGACATGTGGACACATTCAACTTAATCCGTTCATCGATCAAGCAGATAAACTCCTCACCACAACTTATTGAACACAAATTTTTATCACAAACAGATGAATGCACAGTAAAACCTTGCAATGGAAATTGAACGATTGGTTCTTCCAAAATCGCATCATCAGCATCAATAAAAATAGATGATTCATTTTTAAATAAAGCTGAACAGTTAAACACATCACAATTTAAATTCCTTGCAACAACCAATTCTTCAACAAAAATTTTATTACCAACCGAATAGGGCAGAGAAATTTTAAAGTTATCGTAAGTCATACCTTGTTTACCTCGAGGGATGGAAAAGCAAGGATCATTTTTACCTTTGTCGATCATCATAAATCTTCTCTCCTCGAAAATGTAGTCTAGTCGAATCTCTGTGGCTGAATTAACCTTAACGAAATGAAATACGAACTTCAAATACAACCACAAAAATGGATTAAGGAATGAATTTATATTGAAATCAAATTTTTCATACCTCAGTTCCTTATTCAACACCCAATTATCAAAACAATAGAAATTGTTCACACAAAATTGATGAAGCTTGACTTTCCCATAAAACGAACCAAAATAGATTCCGGGTTTAAAAACTTTATTTTGAGTATTCATGCCAAAATGTAGCAAAAATTTCATTAAACCAAACACGTTAAACCAATGGGATTTTTGCATACACAGGGACAAACAATTAAAACTTTTTACATTCATCAATTCATACTTGCACAAATTCATGGATTTTCCACAAAGCGTTAATTGGTGTACAAAATTGTCACAGATGAAAAATTTAATCGCCTTTCGTGAAAAACCGTCATCACGCAAAATTAAATCTTTGGTTTGTTGATTGGAACAAAAATCAACCACATTCAGGGAGGGAGTAGCAATTAATCAGACCAAAATAAGGAGAGGGTTTAGAAATTAAGTCACTAAAAAGTATTTCAACAATTTTCAAACCTGGTGGTCGTGACTCGATCGTTAACATTTCCTCACCTCTCTTACCTTTGAACTCTTGGGGCACGTTTTCATCTTCAACCTTACCTATACTGACCATATGAAAATGTCTTTCATCGGAAAGGTAGTGAAGTTGAAAATTATCGTTTGATATCTCGGGCACCTGGAAAGAAGAAACAGAACAAGAACAAGTTTCATATGGATTAGTCGAAATGCTCCTCGCTTTTTCTGGTTCGTTTATCTCTTTTTCTCTCGTTTCTTTTCTAATCTCAACTTCTTTTTTCTCTTTTCATTTCCCCTCTCATTTTCAATTTTATTTTCGACCTCACTCTCTTTTGGATTTCTTTTTCTTTTTCAATCTTTTCTTCTTTTCTTTCGATTTCTCTTTCTCGCTTGCACTCTTGTTCAATCTCAATTTCTTTTTTGAATTCTTTCTCTTCATTTTCTTTTTCTCTCACTTTTTTGATTTTTTGTTCCTTTTCTTTCATTTCTTTTTTTCGTCTCTTGATTTCATTCCATAATGCTCATTTTCTCTCATCAACATTTCTTGTCTTTCTTTTCTTCTTATTTCTTTTTCTTTTTGCCTCGCTCTTTCATTATAGGATGGAGATGTTGCAAAAGAATCAGCACAAAATGACTCTCGTTGGGTATAATTAGAATGACTTTCATACAAAAAATGATCACCTCTTCGAGATTGATTCTTGGCGGACGAATACCTTGGTGCATATGAAGGACTACTTGTGATTCCTTGTTCGTCACCTTGAAAAGCTTCAAACTCAAAACTTGCTTTGCTTCGTCTTGAGTTCCTCGTTGAATAGAAATCCCGATAAGAATCTCTTAGCGAGTAGTCTTTGGACGCGTATTGCCGTGTGATCTCGACTCCGTTTCTCGACTTGGTGGATTTTGTTTCCGTTGGGACTTTTCCTCCACTCGGTTCAAGCGTCTTTTTAATGGGCTTAGTTTTTCCTCCAAAATTCGGTCCATCTCGTTCACCAAGTATTGAAATTCATCAGTAGAGAATTCTTCTTGAGACATGATTTAATTACTAAAAAAATGATTAAAACAAAACAAAAATTAAATACCTCACCACAAAAATCTCACGTTTCACTCACAAAGAAAATTGGATAACACTCCACTAGTGTTTACACTTGTTTAATGGCTTTTGCTCGCTCTAATGTACTCACCACTCGTGCCTTTTTCCGCTCGTCTCACTCTCGTGAATTCGTATTTTGTTTCAAGAAGACTTATTGCGGCTTTGAGGGTCGGCTTCAAATGGGTTACAAGGGATAACGTCGGGTGTAGGGTAGGCTAAACAAAGAAAATAAAAATCAAAGTATGTGTGGCGTTTTGGGGGGGTAGAGGGAATGGTAGAACGAATGGATGCTCGGAAGCAACAAGAAACAAAATAAAACTCACAAGACTTTTCACTTTTTTTTAACTTGATTTTTTTGCTCACCCTTTTTTGTCTTTTTTTTTGCTCGATTTTTTTTCACTTTTTTTTTTGAATTTTTTTTTCAATCAATTTCTTCTCTTTTTTTTTAAATCCAATACAATAGTAAACAAAATACAAGGAAGAGAGAAAAGAAAAAAAAATTAAATTCCAACTCAAAATTTTTTTTGATTTTTTTTTGACTTTTTTTTTTGTTACGAACCTACTCCGAGCTTGATACGAATGTCGGCACTCCTCATTTTAGTAGCTCTGATACCAAATGATGTGATCCGGCCTGAATTAATTGAGTCGTTTCACGTAATTGCCCGATCGTCGACGAGGAATAGTTGAGTTATCGAAAATAGGATGAAATAAGGCTAAAGATGTGGAAGCTTTCAAATGGTTTTAAAAGGTTGGCTAAGGTGATGGTAAATTTATAAGGGTAGTAGGCTCGATTTAAGGATAAAATAAGAAAAATGGAAGTTGATAAATGAAGGCTCGGTTTTGTAAAAAGATATTATAGTTGGGTAAAATCTAGGATAGTCGGTGGAATGGATAAATGAGCTTAAACACCAGAAACGATTCAACACTAAAAAGTGTCACCCCGATTTCTATTCGGTTCAAGGTGGGATTACGGAATTGTAGAAGGGTTGAACGCCACACCAAAGCAGGGTGATAAGTTCAAAAGAGAACGATAGACGCCACTAGCACGCTAGATAAGTCAGATCGAAACTCGTACGAATTTAGAGAGGAGAAAACTCACTCTTTGAACAAAGTTCATTCAAATGATCAAAAGTCAAAAGTCCTTTTACAATGAAATGAACAACTATTTATAGTGTTCAGCTAGGTAGCCGAATGGCCAAAACAAAGACTTAATGTCTAAGTAATTAATTAGGCTAGAAAAATGCTAGAAAATTTTGGAAATAAAAACTAAATTGCTGGAGCTAAATTCAGCTGAATTCGAAGCTCAAGGGACGATTTCTAGAAGAGCAAATGCACTTGGAGAAATGGCAGCAGCTAGGTTCAGCCAATTGAGCTTAAATGAGCTCATTAAAATGTAATTCTTGGCTGAAAAGAGACCAGCATTAAAGGTGAACGTGACCAGCGTTGAAGGTGTGAAAAAGGAGTTGGAAAAGTCTTTGGAAGTGTGAACAATGATCAGCCAAATGGTCCTTGGTGTGAACTCCAAATGTGAACGCATAGGTGCTGTTTTGGGAAGTGCATCGGCTAGCTTTTGGAGAATGAATTTAGTTGCTCTTCTTGGCTGAATTAACACCTTGAATTATCATAAAATGAGCCATATCCATGAATCCAACCATTCATGTATTCAGCCATTCATGTATAATCCCATACGTTGTATTGAACCATTCATGCACTTGGACTTTAATGCTCCTTCATGCATTCAGCCATCCTACAAGAAAAAAACATGAACTAAATTAAGTGCAAATGTATATTCGGCTGAACTAAATGGTATTAAGACAAATTAAATATAATCCAGCCACCTAATTAAATTCGGCTAACACAACATAATTATAACATGTAATAAGCTGACAAGTAATTAAGAGCTGTAACTAAATTAACTAATTAACTTAAATAATTAATTTATTCAGCAAATAAAATTAATTTAGCTAAAGAGCTAATAATGAGCTGAATTGAATTTAAACCAAACTCAAACGAGCTGAATTAAGCTCATGTGAGCTAAAATAAAATTCGGTGAGCTGAACCAAGCTAAATGGAGCTTGAGGAGCTGAATTCAAGCTGAAATCAAGGGCATCCTTGGCCAGGGTCGTATCAAAGATGGGTTTATGGATATGAAGTTTATGTAGTTGGGTTTATGGATATAAAGTTTTTGTAGGTTTGGTTATAATGAAATGAAAAGATGGAATGGAATGGAAATGAAAATGATCTCAAAAACAAGCACGAACCAATATTAGAAAATATTGACCCAAATGTTTATAAGTTTTCAAGGTGGTCGGATGGAGAATATGAGAACCTCGACCCGCTACTTAGCAAAGTAGGAACCTTGGCATGTTTGAATGCCACATTACGAGTAGTGATAAGTTCAGTTTTCAACAAAGAAAATGGATGACACAACTAGAACACTAGGTAGCCAACAAATCTTTGAACGAAAACAGAGAAAAGTTTGCCTCACAAATTTGGCAGAATATCAATAACAAAAATATTCCAAAAAGTAGTTTCCTTCAAAAGGCTGGTTACATGAATATATAGTGTCAAAAGGAAAGCTAGCTGAAAGGTCACTTTTAATGAAGCTAATAATGAGGCCTAATGAAAAGTCACAAGTATAGAAATTCTATTCCAAGTAACTCCAGCCTTCAATGTAATTTACTTCTTCAATTAAGTTGCTTTCAAAGTCTTTTGAAGTCTCCATGAGCAACCAAAAAGACACCAGCTTCTTTGATGGAGAATTGAATGCATGTAGTGATTACTCATGAAGCAAACGGTTATGGAAGATGAAACAAAGTTGCTGCCTAATTTAAAGAAGAATAATGCTCTCTTTTAATTGATAGAAACAACTTCTTAATGATATTTAAAGCCTCTTTGTAACAACCCTCTCTTTTGTAACTGAAATCTCTTGAAAAGTCACCTTATTGAATGCATAACAGCCTTTAATAATAATAGATGGGAGCTAAAAAGTCACCTGCAATTAACACATGTAACCGTCACATTTATTCATTTATTAAGCTTTAAAACAAATTAACAACTAACTTAAATAAATGAACTAACACTTATGCATCATTTATTCCAACAACTAGTTTAATTAAGAGAAGCATTATTAAATGAACTTAAATTCATGCATCAATAAATTATCCTAGGAACTAGATTATTTAAAGAAGCAACTATTAAATAAAGTTTAACAAAAACACTTATTAATTAAACTAAGATGAGTTGAATAAATGTCCAGCAACTCATTTATTAAACTAAGATGCTTAAATGCATGGTTTAAAATGCAAACTAAATGAACAAATGAGTTACTTAATGCAAGACTTAATTTAATGAAGCTGACTTAAACTAACATCGGAGTCACATAATGTATGACTTTATTAAATGCAGAACACATAATGCATGTCATAATTAAAATAGGTATTTAATAAATAAGACATAATTAAAGACTAAAGTAACTAAGATAAATCAAGTCTTTATTCCAACAATATAAATGAATTTAAAGGTCTCATTTTGCCTTTGGGCCCCTCGAGTTTAGGCCAATCTCGATGTCGTCGAGATGTACCGAAACATGATGTGACCGGGATCGCATCAGGTTTCAAGAAGGGTAAGTTTAGTAATAGGTTCGGTTATGTGTAGCAAAGATGGGTGATGGATAAATGGGTCGGTTTGGTATAACAAGAAAATAATTTGAAGGATGGGAATGGAAAATGAACTCAACGTTGATACGATCACGGCTTCCCATAAGCCAAGTCCAAGCCGAGATTCGATGGTGCTACCTCAAGGGCCGATCACAAGGGCTCGTGCAAAATAATTTAAAGAAGCTGTTATAGCTTTAGTTCAGCATGTGTGGGATGATGTCAATGCTAGACCTATCGAACCAGTTAGTGGCCACTTTGGAAATCCATGCCGAACTTTTCTACAAATTCATTTCAGCTCACCAAGCTCACCTTCAATTCAAGTTAGCTCCCATGTAGCTCCACACCAGCTCATTAGCTCGGGACCAGCTCGGGTTTAACTCATGAATTAACCATCAGCTCATGGAGTTCACTTTGAATTCATTTTACTACTATTGACTTTTTAATTAATAAGTTCAATAATTAGTTAATTAATATCCTACATATTAAATTTAGTTCACATTAGTTATATTAAGTATGTCTTAAAAGTGTTTATTGATGATAATTAAATTTGTCATAACCGAATTTAATGTTGATATTTGTGTTCACATTAGTTTGAATTAATTATGTTCACATTTCTTGTAGGAACGCAATGGACATATGGAGATTAAAAACAAGCATGAATTTTGAAGGTGCATGGACGGTTGGGGGTGATACGAGTCATAAAGGCCCAATCCAAGTTCAAGAACGTGATGGGCTCAAATTGCACAAGGCCCAATAACGAGATCAAAGGCCCGACAAATGCGGTCCAAACTAAATGGGACCATTCAAGAGCTTGTTAGCAAGGCCTTAGATTCATACACGAGAGAACAAGAAAATCAAGATTCACTTTCTTGTTTTCAAGAAAATCAAGAAATCGAATCTTGGCCCAATTTTGCTGTTCGAAGAGATTTCAAGAATCAAGAAAATCAAGATTTCAAATCTTGGAAATCTTGGTCCAAGAAACCAAATCTTGCAGCGAAAACGCATTGGATCTCCATTACGAGCGTCAACGACCCAATTTTGGTAGGAGATGGATCACGAGCCCAAATTCTTGAAGGCGAGGCCCAATAACCAAAATCCAGCCCAATCAAGAAATTTCTTAATACTTAGTTGAAAATCAGGCCAAAATGTCAAAGGGCCCAATTTGTAAACATCTTGCTTGTTTAATTTAATTTTTTAATCTTTAGGAGCATTACATGTAAAATTCGGCCCAAAACAGCCCATATAAGTGCATGGCCGAATTTACCTTGTTATTTTATTAATTAGGTTTAATTTTTTATTAGTTACTTGTGAGATTAGGATTTGTTGGAGGCCTATATAAGCATTGGCCAGCCACCCTTTGTAAAAGGATCTTATTATTATTATTTCTATCAAATTTCAGATTTGTTGAGTGCAGAATTTTCTTTGGGGTTTTCTCCAAGAATTCTCTCTTGAGTTTTCTTTAGAAGTTGTTTTAACAATCTTTTGATTGTGGGAGCCATCTTCAACCTTCTTCTTGCCATCGATATTCTTTGGAGGGGAGATTAGAGCCGTTTGAAGAGATTTGTGAAATCTTTCGGGATTTCAAGGATCTTTAGGACTTATCCTTTAATTCTTGCTGTTTTCGATTTCTTTCTTTACTTTTCTTTGCTTATACTTGTGCCGATTTCTCATCTAATATTTTACTGTTCTTGTTTGTTTTCCAGCATTGATTAAACTCAAGATCTCATCGTTTAAGTTGTTCTCCTATTGGCAGCACCCATTCGAACCCAAAAATCCCCAATTCCTAGGGTTTGGCCGATTGGATTTCTTTCAATTTGGGAATCAATTGATTGCTGGAAATTGGGCATTCTTGGCCGAATCAATTCCTTGGCAGATTTGTATCTTTTCTTTCTTCTCAATTTCGTTTGATTCATCGATTCTATTTCTTTTCTTCTTGCTGCTCTTTTAATTGAATTTGGGAATTTTAAATTCAAATCTGATTCGGTTTAATCTTGTTCTTTGTTTTGATTTCAGATCTGTTCATTTAGAGCTTTCGTAGGAGTTTCCCGTGACTTGGCAACTCAATCTTGGTCCGCCCGCATTCCTCTATCAGGGGGGCTTGAATCTCTTAGGTGCATGTTCGGCCAAGTGCATGTATGACCATATTCAATGTCTTTAAGGTTCATGAATGTTTCCATTCATGTATGGTGTGCTATAGTGACCATTCGGCAAAGGGCACTCACACATGCATGAAGATAGCTTGGCCAATTAGCTTCCCCATGACTCTCCTTAATTCGTTCACACCTATGTTCACATGGCAAGACCATTCGGTTCACCTTGTTCACACTAGAAGACTCTTCAACATTCAGTTTCACACACATGATGGCCCTTGGAGTGTCCACAATTAATTCATACTTTTTGGCCAAACATTGCTTCATTTAACAAGGTTGGCCGAATCTACAAGTGACCATTGGATATCATGCATTCACTTTGAGTTTTCTTAAGCATGAAGATGCATTCATCCACCATTCCCAAAACCGAATCTGGTCATGCATATTAAGAGTTATTTTTCTAGAATTTTCTTTTAATTAATGTGTAAGTATGAAAGGCCATTCGGCGACCTAGACTTAGGCTTATAAATACTTGTTCAATTTCCATGTAAAGGACTTTTGAAACTTATGTTAATGTTATGCTGCCGAAATTGTGAGGTAAACTTTTCTTATATTTCGTTCAAAGATTCGTTTGGCATTCCTAGCGTTCTAGTTGTGTCAATCGTGTTCTTTTTCGTACCCAAACTTATCACTATTCTTAGTGTGGCGTTCAACATACCGAGGTTCCTATCTTGTTAGATAGTGGGTCGAGGTTTTCCCTTACCAAACCTATAACCGAACTCAAAAGGCTTAATCAACGGGTCGATACCATTTCGGTATTGGTTCTTGAAAGTACCTTTAGTAGTTCAAACCCATTCTCTTCTTTACCTAACCGAACCTAAACCGACCAATTTGTTCATATCCTTTTGTTCCTACCCTTTCATTCCTACCATTCCATTTGTACCCCTCTTCTACTTTGGCCATACCTTCAACTCAACTAAACCTAACGTAACTTCTCGTAGACGATCGGGCAATTTACATACGACTCGACTCTTCCCGAGACAGTTCGTATCAAACGTCAGGAATGATTCAACACTAAGAAGTGTCACCCCGGTTCCTATATTGTTAAGGTGAAAGTATGGATAGATGGATAGGTGAACGCCACACCAAGATTGGTGATAAGTTCAAACACGACGATTGACGCCACTAGCACAAGCCAGATAAGTCTTTCGAAACTTGTACGAGATATGAGAGGAAGCAGCCTCACAAGAACAAATGTTCATTAACAATTTTGGCAAAAGTCTCTTACAATTGAAAGAAAACAAATACTTATAGGCACATAGATGACCATTCAATTTCGGCATCTAGGTGTTCACACAATAATAAAAACGTTCACACTAATGTATTAAAATAGTTCATAAATTCGGTAGATTCATGAACTAGTTGAATGGACACTTTCTTCCCCCTAAGTGTGTGCATGAATGCTTAATCATAAAGAAAGGCTTCAAGTGACTTGTATGTGCACCAAAGGTTGCATTCATCTCCTTGGGACGTTCATGCACTTGTATGGAACATGTATTCTCATAATTAAACTCTTTAATAGCATGTAGGTTCATAAATGGCAGCATGAACCTAGTAAATTCGTTCTCCCCTTTGTGCATACACTTAATTCAATCAATGTGTTGAATTATTGAGTTAATTCCTTCCTTTGGACGTTCTTGAACCCATCCATGCATGTGTAGTAGCTTATAGGTCAATTCAAAGTGTGAACAGCTACTTCTTGGTCGAATAAGTGCCTTGGAAAGTTAGGAGACAGCCACCATACATGCACTTAAGCCATTCATGCATTCTATAATCCCATGCATTTGATCCATTCATGGACTAGCCTTTAATGTCCATACATGTATTCAACACATACATGAATTTGTAGAAACCTTGCATCTAGCCGTACATACACCAGCATTTAATACTTCTTCATTCATGAGTGTGGAATGCCCAAAAGAGATGTTTCTTCATCCATACATTGTACCGTCCAAAAGGATGTACCTACATGAAATAAACAAGTCATTAAGATATCTCATGGACATTCATAAATTCGGCATGATGTGAACACATTAATGTCATGCATTAATTCAGCTATGTGAACATAATCAATTTATGTAATGACTATGGCATATTAATAACAAATATTAATATAAGACAAGTTTAATGCTTAAATAAATATGTGCAAATTTTTATTTAATGCATTAAAGATAAAACCGAGTTTAAATTAAAATGAGCTAAGCTTTAGCTCGTGAGCTAAAGTTGAGCTGAGGCTAAACTCCTAAGCTGAAGTTGAGCTAAGGTTTAGCTCGTGAGTTGAAAGTGAGCTAGGACTGAGCTCGGTTTAGCTCAGGCAAGATGGATTGAGCTCGAATAAGCTGGATTTGAGCTGGACGGAGCTCGTGGAGCTGGAAACGAGCTTGGATCAGCTTGCCAACTGTCATTGCTTAGCTTGATAGACTTGTTCGATAAAGTTTGTGGGGCGTGCTCGTATCATTCCCCCCTCTTTTAGGCGACTTGTCCTCAAGTCGAGCTGTTTATCCATGGGAGAACTTTGTCTCGTGCATGGTTTTCCTCGATCAAATGGGATGGAAGATGTCACACAAACCTGAAAAATTCTTACCACAGCCGGTAAAAAGAAACTCAAAGGAGTCAAATTCAAATGTGTTCAATAGTTCATAAAATATTCATTCAAT
This sequence comes from Gossypium hirsutum, assembly GCF_007990345.1. Classification (NCBI taxonomy): domain Eukaryota; kingdom Viridiplantae; phylum Streptophyta; class Magnoliopsida; order Malvales; family Malvaceae; genus Gossypium; species Gossypium hirsutum. The sequence continues at coordinate 34,439,774 of NC_053436.1, forward strand.
CAAACATATGCCAAAAATCTCAATTGGACAAAGCAAGCATACGTAAATTTATCAAAGAGTTTCGTTAGACCATCGTTACAAACATGAAAACTAAGTTGGATCAAGGGATAATTGGTTGAAAATGATGGTAGGCACTTAAACACATTATTCCTCATCCAAAACAATTTAATTTCTTTAATCAAATATAGTAACTCATTTGGTCCCTTGTCTTGCTCATGCAAGGTATGCGATGGCCAAAGGTATGCTAACTCTTCCTTTCGTTTTTGAACAACATGAGGGGAGTCTCCAAATTCCAACGTAATAGTCACATCATCACAATGCCAAAAGGAAAAATCCATTACATCAAAGTATAAATAATTTCCAAACAACCAATCAATGGAATTTTCAACTTCAATCGAATTGAGCAAAGATATTTGAAAATTTTCATATGACTTACCTTGACGAATATGAAGAGAAGACAATTGAGGATTGGGTTTACCTTTCTCGGTCAAAATGAATCTTCTCTCTTTGGATAGATAACGTAAGACAAACCTATTACTCTGATATATTTGAATAGGTGGTGACGCACCATGACATGTCTTGCTCCTCGAGGGGTGGAATTCACAAAAATAAGACTGGTTAGTATTATCGAAAACTATGGACTTAAATGGAAAAGGAAAGTTACCATGGAAATTTGATTCAATTCCAAAAACATAGGTTGGCCTTACCTTCTCGAAATGAAACTAAAATTTCAGATGTGGCCAAACAAGGTGATTAATAAATGAATCAAAATTGAAACCCAAATCATTGAATTTCACCTTCTTATAAAAGTTTGAACATCAAGCAAACATATTTTGATTGCAAATGATGCAAAGTGCTTAATGTTTCCATAAAATGAATTCATGTAGCAAATACTAGGCTTGAACACACGAACTTGTTTAGGAATTCCAACAAGCAACATATTAGAAAAAGATATAATCAACTCACCACACGAATTATATTTCACTAGTTTAAACACACATGTTGATTTGACAAAACCGAGCATACCAAAATGCAAAGGTTCATACTTCAAGAGTATTAATCGGGAATGCAAATCACTACATGGAAATTTCGCACAAAAACTCAAAGATTGTTCATGAAGAACACAATTGCACATATCATGTAAAGATCTTTTAACATGGATGCCAAACAAAGAATTTTTAACGAACATGCAACTTTTCAAACAGGCAGATTTATCACAAATCAATTGAGCAGGCATATTTAAACATAAAGATTTAACACATGAGTTCAAAAAGTTTGCAGGGTCAAACACATGAGAATTTTTACGTGACAGACTTTGATCAAACATGTTCAAAATTCGCTTAGAGAAAACTAATCCAATGTTGTCAACAAATTTGCCAATGTAGTAATCGTCATAAGAAAAGCTGTATATGGCACCTTTTAAAACAAATTCGTTAACAACAGTTTGTGAACAAAAATTATCCAAATCAAGTGACTTTGATTCGATAAACAAAGAATCCTTACCTTCCTTACCTTCGATCGCAAGTGGGTGGTAGTCATTCGCGAACTTACCTTTTTCAAACAACCTAAAACACCTCTCGTTTGGAAGGTAATGTAGATGGAATTGGTTGCACAAACTTCTAGGAACCTGAAAAGTTAATTCACAAGAAGATCGAACAGGTGGGTTAGTAGAAATAATCCTCACTTGCTCACTTGTTTTCTCACTCGATTCCTTTTCTTTTGAATCACTCGTTTCTTTTGTTTCAATTTCTTTTTCATCTTCTTTTTCACTCTCAAATTTCTTTTCGTTCTCTTTTTCAATCTCATTTTCTTTTTGCTTTTCAAAGACTTTTTCAAGTTCTCTCAAGATTCGCTCATTTTTTCTCTTACTTGCCTCTTGCCTCTCTTTTCTTTTTATTTCATTTTCTTTTTCTTCTTTTGCTTTTTCTTTTTCTTTTCTTTTCTTTGTTTTCTCTTTACAAGAATGTACAAAAGAATGATGAGAATACAAATCTTGTTCGAAAGATGAAGAAACTATTTGCATATGATTCACAATCAAAACTTTGTGAAGAATACTCCGAGTAAGATTTCTTTGAAGATCTAGTAGGAGTATGTCTTTCTCTTCGAACACCATCTTGGAACGAATCAAAATCGTAATCGGCGTCTCGTCTTCTCGAATTTCTTGATGAAAAGGACTTTCGATCGAAGTCACTTCTCGAATTTGCTGATGAATATGAGTCATAGTATGAATCTCTTTGTCTCGAAGTAGATGACGAAAAGGAATCACGATTGGAACTTTTTTTCAGGTAGTAGTCAGGGGTATATATCCGTGGGGTTCTTGGTTCCGTTTTACGACTTGAAGAAACTCGATCACTTTGGTCTCGTTTAGTCGCCATTCTTCGCATTTCTTGAACCAAGTATTGGTATTCCGATTCGGTGAACTCTTCGCGTGACATGATTTTTGTTGCTAAAAAGAAATGTTAGATCACAAAACAAAATAAAAAAAATTTTAAGTACCTCACCACAAACCTCACAATTTCGCTCAGAAAGAAGAAGAAAAAAGGTGTCACTCCCGCTCGTGTTTACACTCGTTTGGCTTTTACCTCCACTCGAATGATCTCACTCGTTCTAGCCTTTTACCATTCAAGCTTACTCTCGTAACCTCGTATTTTGTTTCTTTCGACTTGTCTTGGTGCCTTGGGGTCGGTTTCAAGATGGTTACAAAGGTTAGAATGTCACGGTGTACGGGTAGGCTAAAAGAAAAATAGTCTTTGGTGTAGTGTGGCTTTTTGGGAATGGGGTGCAAAGTTGATGACAAGAACACTTTGTCGATCGGGTCAAAATATAAACAACAGAAGAACTTGATCACTTCACTTTTTTTATTATAATTTTTGTTTTTTTTGTCTATTTTTTAATACTTCACAATATCACTATTACAAGAGAGAGAACGAAAATTACAATTTGAATTTTTTTTCATAACGAACCTAGTTTGATCTTGATACGAATGTCGGCGCCTCTCGATTTACAAGCTCTGATACCAAATGATGTGATCCGGCCCGGGTAGATGAGTCGAATTCATGTAGTTGCCCGATCGTAGTTCGAGAGAGTCGTTCGTGTCTCGAATTTTAGTAATAAAAGTAAAATAATGGATTAGAATAAGCGGAAGGTTTCAAGAAGGGTAAGTTTAGTAATAGGTTCAGTTATGTGTAGCAAAGATGGGTGATGGATAAATGGGTCGGTTTGGTATAACAAGAAAATAATTCGAAGGATGGGAATGGAAAACGATCTCAACGTCAGGAATGATTCAACACTAAGAAGTGTCACCTCGGTTCCTATATTGTTAAGGTGAAAGTATGGATAGATGGATAGGTGAAAGCCACACCAAGATTGGTGATAAGTTCAAACAAGACGATTGACGCCACTAGCACAAGCCAGATAAGTCTTTCAAAACTTGTACGAGATATGAGAGGAAGCAACCTCACAAGAACAAATGTTCATTAACAAATTTGGCAAAAGTCTCTTACAATTGAAAGAAAACAAATACTTATAGGCACATAGATGACCATTCAAATTCGGCATCTAGGTGTTCACACAATATTTCACACTAATGTATTAAAATAGTTCATAAATTCGGCAGATTCATGAACTAGTTGAATGGACACTTTCTTCCCCCTAAGTGTGTGCATGAATGCTTAATCATAAAGAAAGGCTTCAAGTGACTTGTATGTGCACCAAAGGTTGCATTCATCTCCTTGGGACGTTCATGCACTTGTATGGAACATGTATTCTCATAATTAAACTCTTTAATAGCATGTAGGTTCATAAATGGCAGCATGAACCTAGTAAATTCGTTCTCCCCTTTGTGCATACACTTAATTCAATCAATGTGTTGAATTATTAAGTTAATTCCTTCCTTTGGACGTTCTTGAACCCATCCATGCATGTGTAGTAGCTTATAGGTCAATTCAAAGTGTGAACAGCTACTTCTTGGCCGAATAAGTGCCTTGGAAAGTTAGGAGACAGCCACCATACATGCACTTAAGCCATTCATGCATTCTATCATCCCATGCATCTGATCCATTCATGGACTAGCCTTTAATGTCCATACATGCATTCGACACATGCATGAATTTGTAGAAACCTTGCTGATACGACCCGCCCCCGGGAACGGCTATTGTTTCAGTCTACAAGCGAGGCTCGTCATGTTTGCAAGCTGGACGTAGCTCAATCTTATTTTGTGGAGCTTCATTTAGCTCGTTTCCAACTCCTTTCAAGCTCAATGAGCTCGAATCAGCTCAATTTCAGCTCAAATACTTACGATTCAGCTCAATATCAATTGGACATTAATTTAGTAGCTGAATAATTATTTTGAGTCAATTTAATTAGTTTATTACAGCTCAATTAATTTTAGTTGTTTGCATAATTTAAAATCTGGAGAAATTTAATTTTGCATATTAATTGAGTTATTTTTACATGTCATTAGTTTGTCTTAATTTTTACAGCTTATTAATATGTTTTATGCATTTTTAATGAGTCAAATTTCATTACATGTTTTAATGTGTCTTGTCCAAACTAAATTATATGTGCAGATTTTTAGTGCCGAATTAATGTGTTTAACTTGTCAAAGTTTTATTTTAATTATGTTCAGCTAATATTACATTAATTTGAGCTCATTCATGTTTTATGTAGGTTGGCCAAATGTGGATGGAGCATTTAAGCTTGGTGCATGCACAATAGATTCAATGAACCTGGAGATACATGCATCAAATTGGTGAGCTGAATTTGGCATTCCTAGGTGACTATTCAGTCAAGAGAGCTAATGTTTCCAACTCCAAAGCTGTCAATTAATCCTTTCACATTTGCTGGATGCATATTGGCTCTTCGGTTCCATGTGTTCACACTCCATGACTCTTCAATGTTGAGCTTTCACACTTGAATTGGCTGCTCATTACCCTCTTAATTGCTGGTCACTTTTCAACCAAAAGTTGCAACATAAATGAGCTAATTTATGCCCATTGGCCGAACCTAGCTATCCATGCATCATCCAAGTTTTTCCAAGTCCAATGCTTCATCTAGAAGGTGTCTAATGGAGCTCCATGTTCAGCCGAATCTAGCTAGTTCATTTAAGTGATTCATTTGCTTAATTTTTAAGGAATGTAAGTGACCATTCGGCTAGCTTAGGTGTTGCTTATAAATAGCTGAAATTTTACTTTGTAAAGGACTTTTTACATTTTTAAGTAACGAATTGCTGCCAAATTTGTGAGGCATTTTCTCTCAAATTTCGTTCGGAACCCGTAAGACTTATCTAGCTTCTAGTGGCGTCTTTCCGAGTCTTTCTTTCGAACTTATCACTCCCTAAACCCGAGTGTGGCGTTCACCTTTGATACCTTTGGTTCATACTTTACTAAGTATCGGGTCAAGGTCCTTATCAACCATTTCCAACTCAATTTGGTCCTATAAGTTTCGGGTCGACACTTTTCTTTAGTGTTGGTTCACTCTTGACCTTTTTGAACCATTACCATTTCGTACCAAATCCCTTACCATTTCGTACCAATTCCCAAATACCAAAACGTATCAAAACCAAATACCATAACCGAACTCGACCATTCTAGTTATACCATTTCGACTTAAACCAAATCCATATCCAACTTTGCACGGACTTACTTTACTTCTTTGAACTCAAATATATTCTATCTTCTTCTGGTCTAATATACTTCTTCGTTTACGATCGGGAACTAAACGACTCGGGCTCAACTACTAAACCGAGCTCGTATCACTTGCATCTAGCCGTACATGCACCAACATTTAATACTTCTTCATTCATGAGCGTGGAATACCCAAAAGAGATGTTTCTTCATCCATATATTGTACCATCCAAAGGGATGTACCTACATGAAATAAACAAGTCATTAAGATATCTCATGGACATTCATAAATTCGGCATGATGTCATGCATTAATTCAGCTATGTGAACATAATCAATTTATGTAATGACTATGGCATATTAATAACAAATATTAATATAAGACAAGTTTAATGCTTAAATAAATATGTGCAAATTTTTATTTAATGCATTAAAGACAAAACCGAGTTTAAACTAAAATGAGCTAAGCTTTAGCTCGTGAGCTAAAGTTAAGCTGAGGCTAAACTCCTAAGCTGAAGTTGAGCTAAGGTTTAGCTCGTGAGTTGAAAGTGAGCTAGGAGTGAGCTCGGTTTAGCTCAGGCAAGATGGATTGAGCTCGAATAAGCTGGATTTGAGCTGGACAGAGCTCGTGGAGCTGGAAACGAGCTTGGATCAGCTTGCCAACATGTCATTGCTCGGCTTGGTAGACTTGCTCGATAAAGTTTACGGGGCGTGCTCGTATCAAAAGAGCTACATAGGGCCATGAAACCTGATTAATGCTTGAAGGCTGCTGGTTGGTGTTTCCAAATGGCCATTCGGTCAAAAGCAAACATGCATTAAAGGAGTAGCATGCGTGGGACAGCATTTAAAGGGCTGCTAAACTCTTTTCCCTAGCAATGGGCTGCACAATGAATGAGGACTTTGTGAATAGCAAGCATTTAAGGAGTGGTTGGACTTTTCATGCATGAACGTTTTAATGAAGCTAGTTGGATGGACGTCTTAATGAAGCTGCTGACAATAAAGAAGGCTTGCTGCCCAAATTAAATCTGCTACTATTTTCGGCACTAAATACAACTGATGCTTGCTCTTTTCAAGGCTGAACGATTATGTTCTCCAAGGAGCATATTGGAGTGTTCACACCTAAGGCCTTTCAGTTGCTAGAGTGTCTTGGCTGAACATAGACATTTCCATTAAAGAGGCTAGCCGAATCATCTCTTCTAGAGACCAACCATTGAGATTTTCATGACAAGAATATTCTGGAAAGGATCAAGAAGCTTCATGGGAGTTTCCTTCTTGCTTAACTTTTAAGTTGCCGTCCCCTTGAATGCCCATATGACTATTAGGTTAGCCTTAGTTTTTAGGCTATAAATAATTGTTAAATTTCATTTGTAAAAGGTTAGACATTTGTTAGACTTTTCACTTAATGAAACTTTGTTAAACTTTCATTGAATTTGTGAGATTTCTTTCTCTCATATTTCGTTGAGGACTTTGTTGGCTTATCTAGGAAGCCTAGTGGCGTCAACCCTGTTCTTCACTATCCCAAACTTTTATCACTATCAAATAGTGTGGCGTTCACCCATATACCGAGGTTCCTACTTTGTTAAGTAGTGGGTCGGGGTTCTATCATTTTCATTTTCACCTTGAAAGCGTATAAGTTCTTGGGCCAATATTTCCTAATATTGGTTCTTACTTGCTTTTAAGTTCACCATCTTCCATAACCATCATTTATTAAACTACCTTCAATCTATTTTCATTCTTTTGTATCTTTTAAAATCAAACCTTTAATATTCATATTTCAAACCCATCTTCAAACCCCTTTTAAAAAAGCTTCCGCATTATTTAACCTAAAAACATCTTCTTTAAAAGAGTCGAGCGATACTTTCTCGTAGACGATCGGGCAAACTCGCATACGACTCAACTCACCCCGAGGCGGATCGTATCAATTGATTACTTGTTTGACCAATTGAAGGGGGCCATAGTATTTTTGAAGATAGACTTAAGGTTCGGTTGCTACCAGTTGAGAGTCAAAGATTCAGACGTACCGAAGACTACATTTTGGACGAGGTATGGTCAGTACAAATTTTTGTTATGCCTTTTAGTTTAACGAATGCACTCGCTGTATTTATGGATTTAGTGAATTGTATTTTCCAACCATACTTGGATAAGTTTGTCGTTGTTTTTATTTATGATATCCTGATTTATTCTCGTCATGAGACTGAGCATGCCAAACACCTAAGAACGGTTCTGCAAACCTTGAGAGACAAATAGTTGTACGCTAAGTTTAGTAAGAGTGAGTTTTGGCTTCAAGAAGTCAGATTCTTGGGGCACATTGTTTCGGGTGATGGCATCCGAGTCGATCCAAGCAAGATTTTGGCTATTGTTGAATGGAAATCATTGAGAAATGTGTTAGAGGTTAGAAGCTTTCTAGGCTTAGTCAGTTACTACAGATGGTTTGTTAAAGGATTTTCCATGATTTCTACTCTGATGACGAGACTATTATAGAAGGATGTTAAGTTTGAATGGACGGAAAAATGACAACAGAGTTTTGAGAAGCTAAAAGCATTGTTGACTGATGCTCCAATTTTAGTACAACCTGAGCCGGGAAAGGAATCGTGGTGTATAGTGATACATCCTTGAATGGATTGGGTTGAGTGCTTATGCAAGAAGGAAAGTGATACGATCACGCTTGCCCATAAGTCAAGTCCAAGACGAGATCCGATGGTGCTACCTCAAGGGCCGATCACAAGGGCTCGTGCAAAATAATTTAAAGAAGCTGTTATAGCTTTAGTTCAACAAATGTGGGATGATGTCAATGCTAGACCTACCGAACTAGCTGGTGGCAATTTTGGGAATCCATGCCGAACTCTTCTACAAGTTCAGTTCAACTCACCGAGCTCACCTTCAGCTCAAGTTAGCTCCCATGTAGCTCCACACCAGCTCATTAGCTTGGATTCAGCTCATTCCCAGTTCTACAGCTCGGGACCAACTCATTATCAGCTTACAAGTTTAAGCCCAGCTCGGGTTTAGCTCATGAATTAAACATCAGCTCATGGAGTTCACTTTGAATTCATTTACTACTATTGACTTTTTATTTAATAAGTTCAATAATTAGTTAACTAATATCCTACATATTAAATTTAGTTCACATTAGTTATATTAAGTATGTCTTAAAAGTGATTATTGATGATAAATAAATTTGTCATAACCGAATTTAATGTTGATATTTGTGTTCACATTAGCTTGAGTTAATTCTGTTCACATTTCTTGTAGGGAGTCAATGGACATATGGAGATTAAAAGCAAGCATGAATTTTGAAAGGTGCATGGATGGTTGGGGGACTTGAATCTCTTAGGTGCATGTTCGGCTAAGTGCATGTATGACCATATTCAATGTCTTCAAGGTTCATGAATGTTTCCATACATGCATGGTGTGCTATCTCTTCATTCTTCAAGGTGACCATTCGGCCAAAGGACATTCACACATGCATGAAGATAGCTTGGCCGATTAGCTTCCCCATGACTCTCCTTAATTCGTTTCACACCTATGTTCACATGGCAAGACTATTCATCTCACCTTGTTCACATTGGAAGACTCTTCAACATTCAGTTTTCACACATATGTTGGCCCTTGGAGTATCCTAATTAATTCATAATTTTTGGCCAAACATTGATTCATTTAACAAGGTTGGCCGAACCTTACAAGTGACCATTGGACATCATGCATTCAATTTATGTTTTCTTAAGCATGAAGATGCATTCATCCATCATTCCCATAGCCGAATCTAGTCATGCACATTAAGATTTATTTTTCTAGAATTTTCTTTTAATTAAATTGTAAGTATGAAAGGCCATTCGGCTACCTAGACTTTAGGCCTATAAATACTTGTTCAATTTCCATGTAAAAGGACTTTTGAAACTTTTGTTAATGTTATGCTGCCGAAATTGTGAGGCAAACTTTTCTTATATTTCGTTCAAAGATTCGTTTGGCGTTCCTAGCATTCTAGTTATGTTGATCGTGTTCTTTGTCGATTTCAAACTTATCACTACTTGTAGTGTGGCGTTCCAAAATAAACCGAGGTTCCTATCTTGTTAGATAGGGGGTCGAGGTTCCCTCTACCAAACCTAAACTGAACCAAAATGCGTATATAAATAACGGGTCGATACCAAATCGGTATTGGTTCTTGTTTGCATTGTTTGTTCAATCCCATTTCTTTCTTACCTAAAACATAACAAAACCGACCATTTTCGTGCCATTCCATTTATACCATTTCCTCCAAACACATTTCTTCTCAAATCTGACTTCTGTCTAAATTACTAAACTAAGTTAACGATACTTCTTCGTAGACGATCGGGCATTTCATATACGACTCGAATCTTCCCGAGGCTTTTCGTATCAGAAAGGTAATAGCTTATGCCTCGAAGCAGTTGAAACTGTACGAGAAGAATTATCCAACACGCGATTTGGAGTTGGCTGCTATTGTGTTTGCGTTGAAGATTTGAAGACATCATTTGTATGGTGAGAAATGTCGAAAGGATACTGACCATAAAAGTTTGAAGTATTTGATGACTCAAAAAGACTTGAACCTACAACAACAAAGATGGTTAGAGTTGATAAAAGACTATGAGCTAGTGATTGATTATCACCCAAGAAAGGCGAATGTGGTCGCTGATGCCTTGAGTAGGAAATCCTTGTTCGCATTGAGAGCTATGAACACTCAGTTGGCCTTACCAGATGACGGTTTGATTCTAACCGAGTTGAGAGCTAGACCAACGTTTCTTCAAGAGATTTATGAACCTCAACAAAGTGATGGTGAATTGCAAGCCAAAAGAGTCCAATATGAATCAGATATAGAATTAGGTTTTCGGATTAGTTTTGATGGTTGCTTAATGTTTCAAGATATGATTTGTATTCCTAAGAATAATGAGTTGATTTAGAAGATTTTACTTGACGCCCATTATAGTCGTTTGTCTATGCATCCGGGTAGTACGAAAATGTACAATGATTTGAAGAAATTTTATTGGTGGCCAAGTATGAAAAGAGATATTTCTGAGTTTGTTTTGGGATGCTTGATTTGGCAATAAGTAAAATCTGAACATCAAGCACCTTCAAGCTTACTTCATCCCGTGATGGTTCCCGAGTGCAAATGGAACCATATTACTATGGATTTCGTGACGGGTTTGCCTTTGACACTAAGAAAGAAACATGTCGTATGGGTTGTGGTTGACAGATTGACCAAATTGGCTCATTTTATACCGATATGCATCGACTATTCACTTGACAAGCTAGCCGAGTTGTATATTTCTAAAATAGTGAGGTTACATGGAGTGCCTTTATCGATTATGTCGGATAGAGATTCGAGGTTCACTTGGCAATTTTGGAAGAAGTTGCAAGAGGCTTTAGGTACAAAATTGAATTTTAGTATCGCTTTCCATTCGCAAACCGACGATCAGTCTGAGCGAGTAATTCAGATCCTTGAAAATATGTTGCGGCATTGTGTCCTTGAGTTCCAAGGTAATTGGGAAAAGTATTTACTGTTGGTAGAATTTGCCTACAATAACAGTTTTCAGTCGAGTTTGAAAATGGCACTTTATGAGGCATTGTATAGGTGCAAGTGTCGAACGCCTTTGTATTGGACCGAACTCAGAGAGAATCAGATTCATGGAGTTGAATTGGTTAAAGTAACTGAAGAAAAGGTCAAAGTGATTCAAGCTTGTCTGAAAGCGGCTTCGAATAGACAGAAATCATCGCAGATTTGAAATAGAAAGAGATTGAGTTTCAGGTCAGTGATAAAGTATTTTTGAAAGTGCCCCATGGAAAAAGATTTTGAGGTTTGGTAGGAAAGGCAAATTAAGCCAACGCTTTATTGGACCATATGAGATTACCGAGAGAGTAGGGCCAGTTGCCTATCGGTTAACCTTACCATCCAAATTGGAAAAGATTCATGATGTGTTTCATGTGTCTATGTTGCACCGATATTGATCTGATCCTTCACACGTGATTTCACCGATAGAGGTCGAGATCCGACCGGATATGACTTATGGCGAAGAGCCGATTAAGATTTTGGATCGGGAGGTCAAGCAGTTGAGAAACAAAAGTATTGCCCTTGTGAAAGTTTTATGGCAAAGACATGGGGTTGAAGAAGCTACATAGGAGACCGAGGAAAACATGAGCAACAAATACCTGAATCTTTTCATCGGTAAGGTTTTTAGGGATGAAAATCCCTAAGGAGGAATTGTAACATCCCAAATTAGGGCCTAGTCAAAATAGTGGTTTCGATACCACAATTCTGAAATAGAAATAATTATTTTATGATTGTCATGAGGTCTATGATATGATTGCATGCTTGTGTGCAAGTTTGATAAAGAAATTCTATGCATAAAATGTCCAATTGAACTTTAGAGGCCAAATTGAATAGGATGCAAAATTAGAGCTCTAGAACCTTTTAGCATGAAATTGCTTTAGATTATAAATTAGAAGGTCCTAATTAGCAATTTAACCAATTTTTAAAAGTTTGGATAAAAATGGACATGTAGGAAAAATTTTAAAGAATGACTTTAAGGGCATTTTGGTCATTTAGTAATTAAAAGAATAAAAAGGGAAAATCAAAACAAAAATATGCTCATCTTCTTCATGCTTGGCCAAAACTCTCAAGACACCATAGCTAAGGTTTTGTTCAACTTTCAAGCTTGATTGTAAGTGCTCCCGAACTCGTTTTCTGTTCATTACATTTTTGAAGTCCTCGTAGCTTGATTTACCAATTTCCACCCTTATTTTGAAGTAGGGTTTATGTATGAAAATTTACCCATGTGTGACATGCATTTATTTTGATGATTAGTGGAGGAATATGAGAGTTTAGTGTGTGATACACATCTTCTACTAGGTGATTTTTCATGAAAACACCTAAAAAGGACCTTTTTGTAAAAGTTGTAAAATAAGTGGTTAAAAATCTGATTTGAAGGAAAATTTGGGCTGATATGAATGTGTTATAAGTTCGGCTAGGCTTGGGTATCAAAGAAAATGAACACGTTTCATTTTACGAGCCTAGGGACTAAGTTGTAATTATATGAAAGTTTAGGAGCAAAATTGTCATTTTGCCAAATTGTAATTTATGGATTACTTTGAACAATGTGATGATTAAATGAGCTGAATTTGCTATTATAGATCAAGAAAAACGGAGTCCGAACCTAGACCGGGGAAAGAACAAGATTTTGGACTAAATCGTATAAATTATTCATATTTTGTACCGAGGTAAGTTCATGTGTCAATAATGCAGTAATATATCATGTTTTTAATATTCTGTTAATGTAAGATTTTATATGATTACTTATTATGTCAAATATATGAACGATGTTGTAACCTATGAGCACGAGATTGTGAATGAATTCGATGAACATGAGATGTCGAGAAAATCCGGTTTGAACCTTAGGAATAGTTTAGGATACAATGTGACATGTCACTAGGAACTATGTGGATATGAGCTCATGAATATGTGTGTATATGTGATATGTGAATCTAGGTGCTGGTCTTATACGTCATACTGGTGGCTGGGTAGCCCGACATGTGTTGCGGGTACCTGTTAGCTTGTGTGAGTAGCCCAAGTAGTTACGTTCTAACTGTCAGCTTGTGTGAGCAGGCTTGTGAGTAGCTCGTGAGTGAGCAATATGTGATTGTGATATGAGGTAGCATGTGGCTACATTTGATGCACTATGTGCAAGTCATCCGCGTATCCAATAATATTCCGAGTGTTCAACGGGTAAACTTGTGAGTTAATCAATAATTAAATCAATGAAGAGAGAATATGAAAATATGATTTGAGTTGGTACAGGTATATACGATAAACTCATCTGAATGAGCTCGATATATGATGAATGTTTGGTAAGATTGAAAATGCATAAGTTATGTTAACAAAATTGAGTTATATCTATGAATTCATGATAACATTTAAGTAAATCTAGGTTATTTATTTGCATGTAAACTTACTAAGCTTTATGCTTACTCCCCTCCCTTTCTTACTTTCTTATAGTATTGCCAAGCCAACTCGAGGAACGAAAGACGTCGGAGGCCTGATCACATTATCAACTGGACAATTGGGGTATAGTTAGTCTCAATATTTTGAGTATGGCATGTATAGAGACTTGGTCTTTTTGTTATATGTCATATTGGTCTAGTCAAATGTGCTGGCTTATAGAAATATTTGATTTATTTTGAATATGGCCATGTGATATGGTCCATATTGATCATTTGGGTTGTAACCCTAATCAATTATACATGCATGCAATGTTTTATGTTTGATGTGGATGAAATGTGTGATGAATGGCACATGTGCTAAGTGAATGAATCATGGTTAATAAGTATGCTAAATCTATGGTATGATTAGATAATTTAAAAGTAGGGTTAGAGCCTAATGGATGAATATGAAATTGGTGTGGAATGCCATATGGAAGTATGATGTTTTGGATAACTGTCATGTTGTCATTACAAAAGCATGGAATAATCCATGTTTATAAGTTTTCAAGTGAACAAATGTACTAGGTTGCATGCCATCTTAGATAAATAAGCAAATGAGCATTTAAGGCTGACAAATGGCTTCAAAAATAGCCTAAAATTTGTCCACACGGGTAGACACACAGGCGTGTGTCTAGGCCGTGTGTGACACAAGGTCTGCCCCATGGGCATGTGGTTAGATTGTGTGTCACCTGCACCCTAATTAATGCAAATAGAATGCCCAGTAATAAACACAGGGGTAGAGACACTATCATGTGTCTCAGCCTTGTGGTAGGCACGACCTTAGAACATGGGCGTGTGCCCAGGCCGTGTGAAGTCTGCACTTAATTTTGAGAATTTAATTCACCACATGGCCTAAGCACACGGGCGTGTGACTTGGCCGTATGACCCCAATTTTATGATGACGTCATAGTCAGAGAGTTACACGGGCTGAGGACATGGGCGTGTCCTAAGCCACACATGTGTGTGTAACTACACGGCCTACCCACGTGGGCGTGTGACTCCCCAAAGTAGGAAATTTTTCTAAGTTATCCTAAAATTTTCTAAAGTCCTCAGTTTAGTCCCGAACGACCTTCGATGTATGTTTTGGGCCTTGTAGGCCCTTATAAGGAACAATTTACATGAAATTGAAACGTTTTAAAATTTGAACGAAATTTTATGGCCGATTTTGTGTGAATGTTAATGTTTTAGCTCAGTAATGCCTCGAACCCTGTCCCGCGTCGGATATGGGTAAGGGGTGTTTCACAGTCATTTTCGAATCAAGAATGTAAGCTAAATAAGTTTCACATCCTTTTTTAATCAATTTCTGAGCTCACAATACCGAAACTACATTTGCAATACAATCGACCCCGTCTGTCTTAACACAAATAAATTCACCATTTGAATGTTTCAAACTAACTTGCTTCCTTCAGCAACTCACTATTGCATCATTCTTAGACAACCAATCCATTCCTAGAATGATATCAAAATCATCAAAATGTAACAACGTCAAACTAACGGGAAATCGTAACCCCTAATTTTCAGTGGACACGATCTACACATATGATTTACTAAAATATCATGACCTAGAGGATTCGTAACTTTGACAGTATACTTAGTGAACTCAACAAGTAACGTCTTTGTTAAAATCTTAGAATCTTGAATCTAACTGTCATTTACTTTTGCAATTTTCTTCAATTTTTTGAGCCCATTCCAAAAGTTCTATAAATTTTTGTAACTTTACTACCATAGGCATACGAATATCATCATTCAACCCGTCTTCAAATCTATACACATTTCCTCTTTGCTTGATACTATATGATATGACCCTGGTCAAGGATGCCCTTGATTTCAGCTTGAATTCAGCTCCTCAAGCTCCATTTAGCTTGGTTCAGCTCACCGAATTTTATTTTAGCTCACATGAGCTTAATTCAACTCGTTTGAGCTTGGTTTAAATTCAATTCAGCTCATTATTAGCTCTTTAGCTAAATTAACTTTATTTGCTGGAGTTTTAGACCATTTAAATAAGCATGTAAATAAGTTTCATTACAGCTTTTAAATATGTCTTAATTTATTACAAGTGTTTAATATGTCTTGATTTGGCTGAATTAAAGGTGCCTAGATGTCATTTAATTTGTCTAAATTATTACATGTTTTAAATTTGTCCAGCCGAATTTATGTGTTATGATTTGTTAATATTTAAGTTGTCTCAATGTTATTTAGGATGTTCACATTATACTTTAATTTAGTTCAGCTGAATTTGCTTGAAATTAATTAAGTTCATGTGTGTTTTTAGGTACAGCCGAATGTGGAGATTCATTCAAGCTAGGTGCATGAACGTCTACTTACAATGCATGATGTGGGAACACAATTAAAGATGATTCATGAATGGGCTGGTTCAATGAACGTAAGGATGATGCATGAATGATTTAATACAATGAATGGAAGAATGCATGAATATTCACTTACATGCATCGGTTGCTGTCCATTGATCTCCTAAGTACCTATTCGGCCAAAAGGCATCTCTTGGAGTGTCCATTCACACCTTGGCCGAACCTAGACATGTCCATTGCTCTCCCATACATCACCAAGCCTTCAAGTTCATTTCCTTAGCCATGAAGCTGCCCATTGAAGTACCATTCGGCCGAATATGGACAAGGACACCATTGGTCATTTTTCTAGAAGGTTCATGTCTTAATTTAGGTTCATTACTTAATCATTAAGTTCATGAATGGACTATTCGGTTAGCATAAGAAACTAGTATAAATAGTTTGTTGATTTCATTTGTAAAGGACTTTTGACTTTTGACTTTTGATCATTTGAATGAACTTTGTTCAAAGAGTGAGTTTTCTCCTCTCTAAATTCGTACGAGTTTCGATCTGACTTATCTAGCGTGCTAGTGGCGTCTATCGTTCTCTTTTGAACTTATCACCTTGCTTTGGTGTGGCGTTCAACCTTCTACAATTCCGCAACCCCACCTTGAACCGAATAGAAATCGGGGTGACACTTTTAGTGTTGAATCGTTTCTGGTGTTTAAGCTCATTTATCCATTCCACCGACTATCCTAGATTTTACCCAACTATAATATCTTTTTTTTACAAAATCGAGCCTTCATTTATCAACTTCCATTTTTCTTATTTTTATACTTAAATCGAGCCTACTACCCTTATAAATTTACCATCACCTTAGCCAACCTTTAAAACCATTTGAAAGGTTCCGCATCTTTAGCCTTATTTCATCCTATTTCCGATAACTCAACTATTCCTCGTCGACGATCGGGCAATCAAGTGAATCGACTCAATCAACCGAGCCGGATCACATCACTATATTACGAGCATATTTGCTTAGTTGTATAAATTCTCATTCATGCTCAGCTACAGATTGATTCCCTTGTTTTAGCTCAAGAAATTCTATCTTTTTCTTGTCAATTAACAGCTGACTAACTGATACAGCCGAGCCCCAAGACTCATCAAGGGCTGACAAGGAACATTTGGAGTTGGCCTTAGGATCAATAACTCGAGCTCGAGCCAAAAGATTCAAAGAGGCTATTTTGGCTTTAGCTAATTGAGTATGGGGAGAAAATGTTGCTGGGATCATTGAACAAACATGGTCAAGTCACCCAAGCAATCCTTGCAACCTTCTACAAGCCCATCTTATTCATTCACAGCCCATTGACCTAAACTCCAGCTCGTTTTTAACTTAGCAATATTTTGTTGCTGGAAATAAGGATTTCAATCAATTTTAGTTATTTTAGTTTGTGTCTTTAATTATGTCATAGTTTGAACATCATTAACATGAGTCTTTAATTATGTCACAGTTTGAACATCATTAATATGTGTTCTGCATTTAATAAAGTGATGCATTATGTAACTTTCATGTTAGTTAAGTTTGCATAATTAAATTAAGTCATGCATTAAGTAACTCATTTGTTCATTTAGTTTACATCTTAATTAAATTTTGCATTTAAACATCTTATTTGTTAGTATTTAGAGTGTTATTTAATTTGGCTATTACTTTTTAATGCATAAGTTATAGTGTGTTTAATTTTTCTTAAATAAAATTAATTATGTGTTCAATTTTTGTTGTAGGAAAGTTCAAAAGGCTGGACACATATTTTAAAGCTACAATAGGGCTGTTCATTTGCATAGAAGAATCAAATGTTGTCACATTCAAATGGCTGTTCAGTTTTTGATACGAACCGCCTCGGGAAGAGTCGAGTTGTATATGAAATGCCCGATCGTCTACGAAGAAGTATCATTAACTTAGTTTAGTAATTTAGACAGAGGTCGGATTTGAGAAGAAATGTGTTTGGAGGAAATGGTATAAATGGAATGGCACGAAAATGTTCAGTTTTGGTATGTTTTGGGTAAGAAAGAAATGGGATCGAACAAAGAATGCAAACAAGAACTAATACCGATTTGGTATCGACCCGTTATTTATATGCGCTTTTTGGTTCGGTTTAGGTTTGGTAGAGGGAACCTTGACCCACTATCTAACAAGATAGGAACCTCGGTTTAGTTTGGAACGCCACACTACAAGTAGTGATAAGTTCGGAATCGACAAAGAACACGGTTGACACAACTAGAACGCTAGGAACGCCAAACGAATCTTTGAACGAAATATAAGAAAAGTTTGCCTCACAATTTCAGCAGCATAACATTAACAAAAGTTTCAAAAGTCCTTTTCCATGAAAATTGAACAAGTATTTATAGGCCTAAAGTCTAGGTAGCCGAATGGCCTTTCATACTTACAATTTAATTAAAAGAAAATTCTAGAAAAATAACTCTTAATGTGCATGACTAGATTTGGCTATGGGAATGATGGATGAATGCATCTTCATGCTTAAGAAAACACAAATTGAATGCATGATGTCCAATGGTCACTTGTAAGGTTCGGCCAACCTTGTTAAATGAAGCAATGTTTGGCCAAAAATTATGAATTAATTAGGATACTCCAAGGGCCAACATATGTGTGAAAACCAAATGTTGAAGAGTCTTCCAATGTGAACAAGGTGAACCGAATAGTCTTGCCATGTGAACATAGGAGTGAAACGAATTAAGGAGAGTCATGGGGAAGCTAATCGGCCAAGCTATCTTCATGCATGTGTGAATGTCCTTTGGCCGAAGGGTCACCTTGAAGAATGAAAAGATAGCACACCATACATGTATGGAAACATTCATGAACCTTGAAGACATTGAATATGGTCATACATGCACTTAGCCGAACATGCAACTAAGAGATTCAAGTCCCCCAACCGTCCATGCACCTTTCAAAATTCATGCTTGCTTTTAATCTCCATATGTCCATTGAGTTCCTACAAGAAATGTGAACAGAATTAACTCAAGCTAATGTGAACACAAATATCAACATTAAATTTGGTTATGACAAATTTATTTATCATCAATAATCACTTTTAAGACATACTTAATATAACTAATGTGAACTAAATTTAATATGTAGGATATTAGTTAACTAATTATTGAACTTATTAAATAAAAAGTCAATAGTAGTCAAATGAATTCAAAGTGAACTCCACGAGCTGATGTTTAATTCATGAGCTAAACCCGAGCTGGGCTTAAACTCGTGAGCTAATAATGAGCTGGTCCCGAGCTGTGGAACTGGGAATGAGCTGAATCCAAGCTAATGAGCTGGTGTGGAGCTACATGGGAGCTAACTTGAGCTGAAGGTGAGCTCGGTGAGCTAAACTGAACTTGTAGAAGAGTTCGGCATGGATTCCCAAAATTGCCACCAGCTAGTTCGGTAGGTCTAGCATTGACATCATCCCACATTTGCTGAACTAAAGCTATAACAGCTTCTTTAAATTGTTTTGCACGAGCCCTTGTGATTGGCCCTTGAGGTAGCACCATCGAATCTCGGCTCAGATTTGACTTATGGGCAAGCATGATCGTATCATCCTCCCCCTCTTAAAATTGACTTGTCCTCAAGTCAGTATCTACTTCGAAAGGAGTCAAGTCAGAGACATTAAAACTAGCACTAACATTGTACTCACCCGGTAAGTCATTGATTCGCTTGATGACTTGAAAGGGGCCGTCTCCTTGTGGCAACAACTTAGATCTTCGTTGAGCCGGAGACCTTTCTTTTCTCATGTGCACCCAGACCCAGTCTCCGGGTTCAAATACAACTCGTTTTCATCTTTTGTTGGCTCGTTGGACGTATTGCTCGGTTCGAGATTCAATATTCTCTCGAACTTTCCTATGTAGTTCCTTGACAAATTCAGCCTTTTTCCTTGCATTTGTATGGACAAATTGATCAATAGGAAAAGGTAATAAATTAAGAGGAGTAAGAGGATTAAATCCATAGACAGTCTCGAAAGGAGAAAATTTGGTTGCCGAGTGAACAGAACGATTATAGTCGAACTCGAGTGTGGGGTAAACATTCTTCCCACGTCTTGAGGTTCTTTCGTACCAACGCTAGCAACAAAGTTGACAAAACTCGATTTACCACCTCGGTTTGGCCATCCGTTTGGGGATGACAAGTGGTTGAAAACAATAACTTCGTCCCAATTTTTCCCCATAATGTCCGCCAAAAGTAACTCAAGAACTTTGTATCTCGATCGGAAACGATCGTTCTTGGTAATCCATGCAGTCATAGAATTTCCCTAAAAAACAAGTTAGCAATATGCACAGCATCATTAGTTTTAGCACAAGAAATAAAATGTGACATTTTAGAGAATCTATCGGTTACAACAAAGATTGAGTCCTTCCTTGTCTTAGTTTACGGCAATCCAAGAATAAAATCCATAGAAAATTGGTCCATGAGGTGTCAAGAATGGGAAGTGGTGTGTAAAGTCCATGAGGTTGGACCTTCGACTTAGCCCGTTTTCAAATTAGGCAGCGTTCACAGATCCGCTCCACGTCTCTCCGCATTCGCAACCAATAAAAATGTTCATGGAGGGTTGACAATGTCTTGCTTATTCCAAAGTGTCCCATCAGGCCACCACTATGCGCCTCCAACACAAGTAACTCTCGAATGGAGCCTTGTGGTATACACAACCTATTTTCTTTAAAAAGAAACCCTTCATACCTGAAAAATTTCTCAAAAGATCCATTTTCACAAGCAGCATATATAGATCCAAAATCTTCACCATTAACATACAACTTTTTCATATGGTAAAAACCAAGTAACTTAGAATCAAGAGTAGTCAATAAGGTATACCTCCGTGACAAGGCATCAGCCACTACATTTTCTTTACCTTTCTTGTATTTGATGACATAGGGAAATGATTCTAAATACTCGACCCATTTCGCATGTCGTTTGTTGAGTTTATGCTGACCTTTAATAAACTTAAGTGCTTCCTGATCGGAGTGAATCACGAACTCCTTCGGTCTTAGATAGTGCTGCCAAGTTTCTAGTGATCGAATCAAGGCATACATCTCTTTTTCGTATACCGGATAATTGAGGGAAGCGCCACTTAGTTTCTCACTGAAGTACGCCACCGGTCTTCCGTCTTGGGTCAACACAGCTCCAATCCCTACACCTGAGGCGTCACACTCAATTTCAAATGTTTTAGTAAAATCGGGAAGGGACAATAAAGGAGCTTTCACAAGACATTCTTTAATCAAATTAAATGGATGTTCTTGATCTTCAGACAAGTGAAATGCAGAGTTTTTCTTAATTACGCTTGTTAAGGGTGCAGCAATGGTACTGAAATTGGGCACAAATCGACGGTAGAAGCTAGCCAATCCATGGAAGCTTCGAACTTGGCTAATACTCATCGGACGCGGCCATTCCTGAATCGCTCAAACTTTTTCTTGATCCACCTCCAAACCATTGGCACTCACAACATATCCTAAAAACACAACTTTATCAGTGCAAAATGAGCACTATTTGAGATTAGCATACAATACCTCTTTTCGTAAAGTTTCCAACACCGCACGTAAATGTGGAGCATGCTCCTCTAAAGTTTTGTTGTAGACCAAGATATCGTCAAAGTATACAACACAAAATTTACCAATAAATGCACGTAATACATGGTTCATCAATCTCATAAAAGTACTGGGAGCATTTGTAAGGCCGAATGGCATTACCAACCATTCGTACAAACCCAATTTCGTTTTGAACGTTGTTTTCCATTCATCGCCTTCTCTCATTCGTATTTGATGATAGCCACTTTTAAGATTGATTTTCTTTAAAATTTGGGCACCACTTAATTCGTCAAGCATGTCGTTAAGACGAGGTATCGGGTGTCGAAACTTGATAGTAATTTTGTTGATGGCGCGACAATCCACGCACATCTACCACGACCCATCTTTCTTGGGTACAAGCAGCACCGGCACCACACAGGGACTTAAGCTCTCTCGGATGTACCCTTTGTCTAGGAGTTCAGTAATTTGCTTTTGCAATTCCTTCGTTTCTTCAGGATTACTCCGGTAAGCAGGACGATTGGGTAATGCAGCTCCGAGTACTAAATCTATTTGATGTTTGATGCCTCGGATAGGGGGCAGCCCACTTGGTATTTCATCCAGAAATATGTCTTCAAATTCCTAAATCAAAGACAATACAGAAATAGGCAAGTTTTTAGGTAATTCATTAGTATTCAACAATGCCTCTTTGTACATAAATACGTGCATAGGCTGTCTCAAAAACATCGCTCGCCGGATATCACTAACCCTCGCAAACACACTCATTTTCCCACTTTCTTTTTCCTCTCCACTTTTTACTTGTTTTTGTTTCTTTTCATTTTCTCTCGCATTTTTAGCCTTTTCTCTCTCTTTTTCCTTAATTTTCTCTTTTGCACTCTTTTCTTTTTCTCTCGCTTGCTCCACTGAAAGTTTAAGTTTTTGTTGATCCTCGTACACTTACTTCGGAGTGAGGGGTGCAAGTGTCATGTTCTTGCCAAGATGTTTGAATGAGTATCTATTAGTGTAACCGTCATGTATCACTTGTCAGTCGAACTGCCATGGTCGTCCTAGAAGTAAGTGACCTGCGTGCATCGACACTACATCGCATAATACTTCATCAAAATATTTCCCAATGCTAAATGACACTAGGACTTGTTTCGTCACTTTGAGTTCCCCGCCATCGTTAAGCCACTGAAGCTTGTATGGATTCGGGTGCTTGGTGGTTGACAGCCCCAACTTTTTGACCATGAGGGTGCTTGCCACGTTTGTGCAACTCCCTCCATCGATTATGATGCTACACACTTTCCCTTGCACTTGACATCTCGAATGAAAAATGTTCTCGCATTGTTGTTTGTCTTCCACACTTTGGAGACTTAGGCTTCGCTTGACGATGAGTAACTCGCCTTCAACGGGTTGTTCTAAGTCCTCCTCGACTTCGAAAGTCAATTCAGGCTCGTTCTCTTCCTCGTCCTCCGTTTCAATGTCGCCGTCGGCCCTTATCACCATGGTACGTCTATTCAGGCACTAACTCGCTATATGTCCACGACCAAGACACTTGAAGCACTTTATGTCCCTTGAACGGGTGGTGGAACTTTCAGGAGCCTTACCTTTACTTGACTCGACAATAGGCTTATTCGCCTTAGATATTATTGAAGAATCCTTCGTTCGATTTGTTGGAAAACCCTTGCTTGTGCTTTGGCCCCACTTAGAAGGATTGGTATTAGGATAGGCTCGGGTGGTACCTTTTCGCTTCAACTGCTTCTCCACCTTGATGGCCATGTGGACCATGTCCACAACCTCAATGTAATGTTGCCGTTCTACGACACTTGTAATCTCTCGATTAAGTCCCACTAGAAAGCGAGCCATTGTGGCTTCTCGATCTTCTTGTACATCGGCACGGATCATAGCCACTTCCATTTCTGTATAATAATCTTCCACACTCTTCGTCCCTTGGATGAGATTTTGGAGCTTTTGATGCAACTCCCGATGATAGTAGGATGGAATGAATCATCGTCGGATAACCGACTTCATTTCGATCCAAGTGGAAATGGGGTGCTCTCCAATACGCCTCCGACTAGTGGTCAACTGATCCCACCATATCATTGCGTAATCTGAAAACTCAATTGCGGCGAGTTTGACTTTCTTATTTTCAGAGTAGTTATGACAATCGAACACTAGTTCAATTTTCTTCTCCCACTCATGGTACGCCTCGGGATTAGATTTTCCTTGGAAAGGAGGTATGGAGGTTTGATATTCTTCAAGTCATCATATTCTCGCCTTCGATCTACTCGTCCACAGTTTCGGGGACCTCTCCTTTCTAGGCCTTTGTTAGACCCGTGGTCGCTTTCATCTTCACTATGTTCGTTAACATCTTCATCTTGAGCCCTTGGTTGTCTTCGTCGTTGATTGGGCCCTTCACGTCTTTTCCTAGCAACTTCAGGATATTCATCACGTTGTCTTTGGGCCTCGACTTGGTAGAGTCGATCTTCAAGAGGATTAAGCCTTCGGTTAAGTAATCGTTCTAGCTGCGCAACAGGGCTTGCATTTGCAAATCCGGAACGTTTCTGATTGGTTGTTGCCCTTGTTGTTCTTCCATGTTTTGTCCACTATTTTGGGACATCTATTTGTTTAAAATATTCTCACAAAGAAATCCTCTCGATTCGCTCAAAAAGAAAGAAGTTGATGACACTCACACTCGTGTTTATACTCTTAATTCGGCTTTTACCTCCCCTCAAATGTGCTCACGCTCTCTTGCCTTTTACCTCTCTTAACTTTTCTCGTAATTTCGTACGCAGATTCGTTAAGGCTTAGTCCTTGGTCTAGGTGGTCAGTTCGAAAGGGGTTACAAGAGATTGATGTATTCGATTTAGGGTAGGCTAAAAGAGTAGGGAATTGGGTTAAAAGTGTGGCGTATTAAGGAGAGAATAGAAGATGGATCGGGAACTATATCAGATCAAAGCTTGATGATCAAATAACAATTGAATTGCATAAATCATTTTTTTTACGAATTTTTTTCGGATTTTTTTAACTTGTATAACTTTTTTTGTACTATATCAGTAAACTAAATACAATAAAAACACTTTTGTACACGATTTTTTTCTTCGGCTGCTTAGATTGTTTTGTTTTATAGTAACAGCAACAAACTAATCAAAATGAGAAAACCTCGATATACGAAAAAAAATTTCTATACTTTTTTTTGGATCCTACTTACCGTACACTTGGACTAACTGGGAATGATTTCATCGCACAAACTTCTCATTTTAGTAGCTCTGATACCAGATGATAGAATCACCTCGAGAAGAGTCGAATCGTATATGAAATGCCCGATTGTCTACGAAGAAGTATCGTTAACTTAGTTTAGTAATTTAGACAGAAGTCAGATTTGAGAAGAAATGTGTTTGGAGGAAATGGTATAAATGGAATGGCACAAAAATGGTCGATTTTGGTATGTTTTGGGTAAGAAAGAAATGGGATAGAACAAAGAATGCAAACAAGAACCAATACCGATTTGGTATCGACCCGTTATTTATATGCACTTTTTGGTTCGGTTTAGGTTTAGTAGAGGGAACCTCGACCCACTATCTAGCAAGATAGGAACCTCAGTTTAGTTTGGAACGCCACACTACAAGTAGTGATAAGTTTGGTATCGACAAAGAACACGGTTGACACAACTAGAACGCTAGGAATGCCAAACGAATCTTTGAACGAAATATAAGAAAAGTTTGCCTCACAATTTTGGCAGCATAACATTAACAAAAGTTTCAAAAGTCCTTTTCCATGGAAATTGAACAAGTATTTATAGGCCTAAAGTCTAGGTAGCCGAATGGCCTTTCATACTTACAATTTAATTAAAAGAAAATTCTAGAAAAATAACTCTTAATGTGCATGACTAGATTCGGCTATGGGAATGATGGATAAATGCATCTTCATGCTTAAGAAAACACAAATTGAATGCATGATGTCCAATGGTCACTTGTAAGGTTTGGCCAACCTTGTTAAATGAAGCAATGTTTGGCCAAAAATTATGAATTAATTAGGATATTCCAAGGGCCAACTTATGTGTGAAAACCAAATGTTGAAGAGTCTTCCAATGTGAACAAGGTGAACCGAATAGTCTTGCCATGTGAACATAGGTGTGAAACGAATTAAGAAGAGTCATGGGGAAGCTAATCGGCCAAGCTATCTTCATGCATGTGTGAATGTCCTTTGGTCAAATGGTTACCTTGAAGAATGAAGAGATAGCACACCATACATGTATGGAAACATTCATGAATCTTGAAGACATTGAATATGGTCATACATGCACTTAGCCGAACATGCACCTAAGAGATTCAAGTCCCCCAACCGTCCATGCACCTTTCAAAATTCATGCTTGCTTTTAATCTCCATATGTCCATTGAGTTCCTACAAGAAATGTGAACAGAATTAACTCAAGCTAATGTGAACACAAATATCAACATTAAATTCGGTTATGACAAATTTATTTATCATCAATAAACACTTTTAAGACATACTTAATATAACTAATGTGAACTAAATTTAATATGTAGGATATTAGTTAACTAATTATTGAACTTATTAAATAAAAAGTCAATAGTAGTCAAATGAATTCAAAGTGAACTCCACGAGCTGATGTTTAATTCATGAGCTAAACCCGAGCTGGGCTTAAACTCGTGAGCTGATAATGAGCTAGTCCCGAGCTGTGGAACTGGGAATGAGCTGAATCTGAGCTAATGAGCTGGTGTGGAGCTACATGGGAGCTAACTTGAGCTGAAGGTGAGCTCGGTGAGCTGAACTGAACTTGTAGAAGAGTTCGGCATGGATTCCCAAAATTGCCACTAGCTAGTTCGGTAGGTCTAGCATTGACATCATCCCACATTTGCTAAACTAAAGCTATAACAGCTTCTTTAAATTATTTTGCACGAGCCCTTGTGATCGGCCCTTGAGGTAGCACCATCGGATCTCGTATCAGTTTTGGCATAAAAGAGTGTGCATTTGGTCACTTAATTGGTGGTGCATAAAGGGAACGTTTTTGTTGGATATTGAAGCACTCAAAGCTCATTAAATGGACCAAGAGTGATACGACCTCGGTTTAGTAGTTGAACCCGAGTCGTTTAGTTCTCGATCGTAGACCAAGAAGTATATTAGACCAGATGAAGATAGAATATATTTGAGTTCAAAGAAGTAAAGTAAGTCCGTGCAAAGTTGGATATGGATTTGGTTTAAGTCGAAATGGTATGACTAGAATGGTCGAGTTCGGTTTAGGAATAATTAAGAAATGGTATTTGGTTTTGGTACGTTTTGGTATTTGGGAATTGGTACGAAATGGTAAGGGATTTGGTACGAAATGGTAATGGTTCAAAAAGGTCAAGAGTGAACCAACACTAAAGAAAAGTGTCGACCCGAAACTTATAGGACCAAATTGAGTTGGAAATGGTTGATAAGGACCTTGACCCGATACTTAGTAAAGTATGAACCAAAGGTATCAAAGGTGAACGCCACACTCGGGTTTAGGGAGTGATAAGTTCGAAAGAAAGACTCGAAAAGATGCCACTAGAAGCTAGATAAGTCTTACGGGTCCCGAACGAAATTTGAGAGAAAATGCCTCACAAATTTGGCAGCAATTCGTTACTTAAAAATGTCCAAAAGTTCTTTACAAAGTAAAATTTCAGCTATTTATAAGCAACACCTATGCTAGCCGAATGGTCACTTACATTCCTTAAAAATTAAGCAAATGAATCACTTAAATGAACTAGCTAGATTCGGCTGAACATGGAGCTCCATTAGACACCTTCTAGATGAAGCATTGGACTTGGAAAAACTTGGATGATGCATGGATAGCTAGGTTCGGCCAATGGGCATAAATTAGCTCATTTATGTTGCAACTTTTGGCTGAAAAGTGACCAGCAATTAAGAGGGTAATGAGCAGCCAATTCAAGTGTGAAAGCTCAACATTGAAGAGTCATGGAGTGTGAACACATGGAACCGAAAAGCCAATATGCATCCAGCAAATGTGAAAGGATTAATTGACAGCTTTGGAGTTGGAAACATTAGCTCTCTTGACTGAATAGTCACCTAGGAATGTCAAATTCAGCTCACCAATTTGATGCATGTATCTCCAGGTTCATTGAATCTATTGTGCATGCACCAAGCTTAAATGCTCCATCCACATTCGGCCAACCTACATAAAACATGAATGAGCTCAAATTAATGTAATATTAGCTGAACATAATTAAAATAAAACTTTGACAAGTTAAACACATTAATTCGGCACTAAAAATCTGCACATATAATTTAGTTTGGACAAGACACATTAAAACATGTAATGAAATTTGACTCATTAAAAATGCATAAAACATATTAATAAGCTGTAAAAATTAAGACAAACTAATGACATGTAAAAATAACTCAATTAAGATGCAAAATTAAATTTCTCCAGATTTTAAATTATGCAAACAACTAAAATTAATTGAGCTGTAATAAACTAATTAAATTGACTCAAAATAATTATTCAGCTACTAAATTAATGTCCAATTGATATTGAGCTGAATCGTAAGTATTTGAGCTGAAATTGAGCTGATTCGAGCTCATTGAGCTGAAATGGAATTTAATTCAGCTCGTAGTAAAGTGCACGGAAAGCTCATCGGATTAGTCCAAGCTTCTTCGATGTGTCCAACTAAAGTCTCGCCCCAAACTTGATCTACTAAGGCCGAAACTGCCTCCTTGAATTGTTTGGCTCGTGATCGGGTGATAGGACCTTGAGGTAGCTCCAAAGGCTCCTTGCTCGAACTAGGTAGGACTTGAGGCGCGGCCGCATCATCCTCCCCCTCTTCAAAGCAATTTGCCCTCAAATCGGAATCTGCATCAAAAGGGGATAAATCAGAGACATTAAAACTTGCACTTATGTTATACTCACCTGGTAGATCAAGTCGATATGAATTCTCGTTGATTCGTTCCAAGACTTGAAAAGGGCCATCACCACGCGGTAGTAGCTTTGACCTTCGTTGGGCGGGAAAACGTTCCTTTCTCATGTGAACCCAAACCCAATCACCAGGTTCGAAGATAATTCTTTTACGACCCTTGTTCGCTTTCCTAGCATAACTTTCGGTTCTTGCTTCAATATTTGCTCGAACTTTCTGATGTAACTCCTTTACATACTCGGCCTTCTTTTTAGCATCTGCATGAATAAGTTGATCGTTAGGTAAAGATACTAAATCTAAAGGAGTTAACGGATTAAATCCATAAACAATTTCAAAAGGAGAGTGTTTGGTTGCCAAGTGAACGGATCGATTATACGCAAATTCTACATGTGGCAAATACTCCTCCCACGACTTAAGATTTTTTCGTATGATGGCTCGTAACAAAGTTGATAGCACTCGGTTGACCACTTCCGTTTGTCCATCTGTTTGGGGGTGGCAAGTGGTTGAGAACAACAACTTAGTTCCAAGCTTTCCCCAAAGCGATCTCCAAAAATGGCTCAAAAACTTCGCATCTCGATCAGAAACAATCGTCCTCGGGATGCCATGCAAACGAACAATCTCCTTAAAAAAAGGTTAGGAATGTGAATGGCATCATCAGTTTTTGAACAAGAAATAAAATGAGACATTTTGGAAAAACGATCAACAACAACAAAAATAGAGTCCTTCCCCGTTTTAGTCCTAGGCAATCCAAGGACAAAATCCATGGAAATGTCCTCCCAAGGTGCGTCGGGTATAGGGAGCGGCGTATACAACCCGTGCGGCTTAATCTTGGATTTGGCCTTCTTGCACGTCACACATCGCGCACACACTCGTTCAACGTCTCTTTTCATTTTCGACCAATAAAAATGCTCTTGGAGGGTTGCTAAGGTTTTTCCAACGCCAAAATGGCCCATAAGGCCTCCGCCATGCGCCTCATGTACTAATAGGTCTCGTATGGAACTCCGCGGCACACATAATTTTCCTTCTCTAAAAAGGAATCCGTCGCTCCTATAAAACTTATCAATAGCAACACTTTCACAAGTAACAAATATTTCTCCAAAATCATCATCAGCAGGATATAAATCTTTTAACAATGCAAAACCAAGCAGTTTAGAGTCCAAATACGACAAAAGGGTATACCTTCTTGAAAGAGCATCAGCTATGATATTTTCCTTACCCTTTTTATACTTAATGACATAGGGAAATGACTCCAAATACTCTACCCACTTAGCATGGCGTTTGTTTAATTTGTGTTGTCCTTTAATGTGCTTTAACGCTTCATGATCCGAATGGATCACGAACTCCTTCGGCCACAAATAGTGTTGCCAAGTCTCGAGAGCGCGGATAAGTGCATACATCTCCTTGTCATAAACGGGGTAGTTTAGCACGGCACCATTCAACTTTTCACTAAAGTAAGCGATCGGCCTCCCGTCTTGAGTTAACATGGCACCTATTCCAACACCTGAGGCATCACACTCAATTTCAAATGTTTTAGAAAAATCAGGCAGTGCTAACAACGGAGCTTTAGTAAGACAATCTTTAATAATATTAAAAGAATTTTCTTGCTCTTCGCCCCAATGAAAAGTCAAATTCTTCTTGATAGTGCTTGTCAATGGTGCAGCCAACGTGCTAAAGTTGGGTACAAATCGCCTATAGAAACTTGCTAGGCCATGGAAGCTTCGCACTTGGCTTATGCTCGTCAGTCTCGGCCATTCTTGAATCGCCTTAATCTTTTCGCTATCTACTTCGAGGCCCTCCGAGCTAACCACGAAACCTAAAAAGATAACTTTGTCAGAACAAAAGGTACACTTTTTAAGATTAGCATACAAAGTCTCTTTTCTAAGAACTTCTAAAATAGCTCGCAAATGAATTACATGCTCATCCATCGATTTGCTATAAATGAGGATATCATCAAAATACACAACGCAAAACTTACCAATGAAATTTCGTAAAACATAGTTCATAAGTCTCATAAAAGTGCTAGGGGCGTTGGTTAAGCCGAATGGCATTACCAACCATTCATACAAACCATGTTTCATTTTAAAAGCGGTTTTCCACTCGTCACCTTCGCGCATTCGAATCTGATGGTATCCGCTTTTGAGATCAATTTTTGAGAATAACTTGGCACCACTTAACTCATCGAGCATATCATCTAAACGCGGTATGGGATGCCTATACTTGATGGTGATTTTATTTACGGCACGGCAATCGACGCACATGCGCCATGTTCCGTCCTTCTTTGGTACCAACAAAACCGGTACAGCGCATGGGCTAAGGCTCTCTCGAATATAGCCCTTTTCCATGAGTTCATTGATTTGACGTTGAAGCTCTTTGGTTTCTTCGGGATTGGTTCGGTATGCTGGCCGATTAGGAATAACAGCTCCGGGCATTAAATCGATTTGGTGCTCAATCCCACGAAGTGGTGGCAAACCACTTGGCACTTCATCCGAAAAAACGTCTTTGAAATCCTGCAAGAGAGACAAAATAGAAGAAGGGGGATCTCCGAATAAGTCGTTAGTATTAAACAAATTTTCCTTATACATAAGTACAAGGATCGATTGTTTTGCCAAAAACGCTTTTCGAACATCACTTGCTTTTGCGAAGACATTCAATTTTTCACTCACTTTTTCTTTTTCTTATTTTTCTTTTATCGCTCTCTTTTCATTCTCTTTTTTTGAATTTTCTTTTCTTTTTTCATTTTTCTTTTCTTTTGTATTTTCGCTCTTTTCTTTTTCTCTCATTTGATCTACAGAATTTTTCAACTTAAGTTGATCCTCATAAACTTGCTTTGGCGTCAATGGTGCTAAGGTTACATTTCTCCCCAGATGCTTGAAAGAATATCGATTTGAGTAACCATCGTGCATAACTCGACGATCGAATTGCCATGGACGGCCCAATAACAAGTGACCCGCGTGCATCGGGACAACATCGGAAAGCACTTCATCGGAATATTTTCCAATGGAAAAGGAGACTAGAACTTGCTTTGTGACCTTTAACTCTCCTCCATCGTTGAGCCATTGAAGTTTGTACGGAGTTGGATGCTTGGTGGTTGGTAGATTTAATTTTTCCACCATGAGAGTGCTTGCTACGTTTGTACAACTTCCTCCATCGATGATGACACTACATAGCTTTCCTTGTACTTGACAATGAGTATGGAAGATGTTCTCTCGTTGTTGTTCATCGTCGATGCTTTGGATGCTTAGACTTCTTTTAATAACGAGGAGTTCTCCATCAAGAGCATGTTCAACTTCTTCATCGCTTTCAGAAACAATTTTGGGCTCGTCTTCAAGTTCTTCCTCCTCCGATTCGATTTCTCCATTTGCTCGAACCACCATGACATTGCGGTTGGGACATTGACTCGCAATATGGCCCCTTCCCAGGCACTTAAAACACTTAATATCTCTTGAACGATTAGCAAATGAATCGGTTGCCTTACCTTTGCTCGTATCGCCCATAGGTTTGTTTGCTTTGGTAGGCACCATTGGCTCTTTGGCACGGATTGGTGGATTAGTTTTACTCGAACTTTGCCCCCATCTAGTTGTGCTTGGGGTAGGAAAACTTCGAGTGGTACTCTTTCGCTTGAGTTGCTTCTCCACCTTAATGGCCATATGTACCATGTCCACTATCTCAACATAATGTTGGAGTTCCACAATGTTAGCGATATCTCGGTTGAGACCAGCAAGGAATCGCGCCATTGTTGCTTCACGATCTTCTTGGACGTCGGCTCGGATCATTGCGATCTCCATCTCTTTGAAATAATCCTCAACACTCTTTGAACCTTGAGTGAGATTTTGAAGCTTTTGATAGAGTTCCCGATGATAGTAGGAGGGAATGAAACGACGTCGCATCACGGCCTTCATCTCGGCCCAAGTGGATATTGGTCGTTCCCCATTCCTTCTTCGGCTCGTAGTGAGTTGATCCCACCATATCATAGCATAATCGGAGAATTCTATGGCCGCCAACTTCACCTTTTTGATCTCGGAATAGTTGTGACAATCGAAGACCAATTCAATCTTCTTTTCCCACTCCAAGTAAGCTTCCAGATCAGACTTTCCTTGAAAGGATGGAATGGATAATTTAATGTTCCTTAAGTCGTCATCCATACGTCTTTGATTCCGATTACCTCGGTTCCTTCGACCTCTTCGTCCTTCACTTATGTTTGATCCTTGATCACTTTCGACTTCATTCGGATCATATAGGTCGTCTTGATTGATTTCCAATTGGTCTCGCCCTCTTTGCGGCCCTTGGGGTGTACGCTCTCGTTGATTTCCCAATTCAACTCGATCCAGCCGTTCGTTAATAGATTCTAACTCACCTCGGATCATGCGTTGGATTTCTCGTAACAAGGCTTGTTGAGCCAAATCCGGCACTCCACCTCCTCCAGGCGCAATGTTTCAGATTGGTTGCCTTCCACCTCCTTCCGCCATATTTCGTTCAGGACTTTGAGACATGTAAATAAAAACCTCACAGCAAACCCTCACAAAATCTCTCACAGAAAGAATAAACACACCACTCGTGTTTCACTCAATTTCGGCTTTTAACTTGATGTAACTCTCGTGCCTTTTACCACTCACTTTCCTCTCGTGATTTCGTAAGCGACTCGTAGTGACTTAGTCTTAGTTCAGTGGGTCGGCTTCAAATGGCTTTACAAGGGATTGATGTTAGGTTACGGGTAGGCTAAAAGAAACAAGAAAGGCTTTAGGCTAAGTGTGGCTTAGAAGATGAATAGAAGAGAATGTCAAACTTACAAACTCGAAACACTTTTTTTTTTATATCGAATTTTTTTTTTAATTGCGTAAAATTTCACTACGGGGGATATAAAAGAGTGTAGAATGAGATTTTGGAAAAAATTCTATTGAAGTGTCTCCAAACTCTTTTTTTTACGAATCTTTCACGTTCTTTTCGTCCGCACCTAAACCGTATGCAATTTTTTTTAAATTTTTTTTTGAACTCTTTTTTTTTACGTACCTATTTCAAATTGACTTCGAGTGCTCGTACTTCTCATTTTTACCAGCTCTGATACCAAATGATACGACCTCGGTTTAGTAGTTGAACCCGAGTCGTTTAGTTCCCGATCGTAAACGAAGAAGTATATTAGACCAGAAGAAGATAGAATATATTTGAGTTCAAAGAAGTAAAGTAAGTCCGTGCAAAGTTGGATATGGATTTGGTTTAAGTCGAAATGGTATGACTAGAATGGTCGAGTTCGGTTTAGGAATAATTAAGAAATGGTATTTGGTTTTGGTACATTTTGGTATTTGGGAATTGGTACGAAATGGTAAGGGATTTGGTACGAAATGGTAATGGTTCAAAAAGGTCAAGAGTGAACCAACACTAAAGAAAAGTGTCGACCCGAAACTTATAGGACCAAATTGAGTTGGAAATGGTTGATAAGGACCTTGACCCGATACTTAGTAAAGTATGAACCAAAGGTATCAAAGGTGAACGCCACACTCGGGTTTAGGGAGTGATAAGTTCGAAAAAAAGACTCGGAAAGACGCCAGTAGAAGCTAGATAAGTCTTACGGGTCCCGAACGAAATTTGAGAGAAAATGCCTCACAAATTTGGCAGCAATTCGTTACTTAAAAATGTCCAAAAGTTCTTTACAAAGTAAAATTTCAGCTATTTATAAGCAACACCTAAGCTAGCCGAATGGTCACTTACATTCCTTAAAAATTAAGCAAATGAATCACTTAAATGAACTAGCTAGATTCGGCTGAACATGGAGCTCCATTAGACACCTTCTAGATGAAGCATTGGACTTGGAAAAACTTGGATGATGCATGGATAGCTAGGTTCGGCCAATGGGCATAAATTAGCTCATTTATGTTGCAACTTTTGGCTGAAAAGTGACCAGCAATTAAGAGGGTAATGAGCAGCCAATTCAAGTGTGAAAGCTCAACATTGAAGAGTCATGGAGTGTGAACACATGGAACCGAAAAGCCAATATGCATCCAGCAAATGTGAAAGGATTAATTGACAGCTTTGGAGTTGGAAACATTAGCTCTCTTGACTGAATAGTCACCTAGGAATGCAAAATTCAGCTCACCAATTTGATGCATGTATCTCCAGGTTCATTGAATCTATTGTGCATGCACCAAGCTTAAATGCTCCATCCACATTCGGCCAACCTACATAAAACATGAATGAGCTCAAATTAATGTAATATTAGCTGAACATAATTAAAATAAAACTTTGACAAGTTAAACACATTAATTCGGCACTAAAAATCTGCACATATAATTTAGTTTGGACAAGACACATTAAAACATGTAATGAAATTTGACTCATTAAAAATGCATAAAACATATTAATAAGCTGTAAAAATTAAGACAAACTAATGACATGTAAAAATAACTCAATTAAGATGCAAAATTAAATTTCTCCAGATTTTAAATTATGCAAACAACTAAAATTAATTGAGCTGTAATAAACTAATTAAATTGACTCAAAATAATTATTCAGCTACTAAATTAATGTCCAATTGATATTGAGCTGAATCGTAAGTATTTGAGCTGAAATTGAGCTGATTCGAGCTCATTGAGCTGAAATGGAATTTAATTCAGCTCGTAGTAAAGTGCACGAAAAGCTCATCGGATTAGTCCAAGCTTCTTCAATGTGTCCAACTAAAGTCTCGCCCCAAACTTGATCTACTAAGGCTGAAACTGCCTCCTTGAATTGTTTGGCTCGTGATCGGGTGATAGGACCTTGAGGTAGCTCCAAAGGCTCCTTGCTCGAACTAGGTAGGACTTGAGGCGCGGCCACATCAAAGAGTGTCTCTTCAGGTCTGATCAGTTTTTGGAATCTTTTTCCTTCATTATGACACCATTAAAAGAGGAAGTTACACAAGCTTTATGATTTGGTTACAAGGTAGTTGAAGGGACATCAACTAAGCACAATAAAAACACATTAAGTCTTCATTAATGGATAGAGTCATGCCTTTTCATCTACACCAGGATCAAATGAAGAGACATGACCATTGGATTTCCAACATGAGTTAAAAACAAAATTGAGGCTTGTAATAACCTTAGTTAATTGCTGAAGGTGAAAGGTCACAAATAGGCATTCGAATGGTTATAATAGTGCCTATAAATAGATTGTAAAAAGACATTATTTTGGTTAAGAAAACTTTTGATACTTTTATGAATTTTTACATCTTTGTGAGTTTAATTCAACTCTCATTGTTCTTCTAAGACTCAAGCTGACTTATCTAGCATTGCTAGTGGCGTCCAACTTGTTTTCTTTGTGAACTTATCACTCTTTGAGTGTGGCGTTCAACCCCAATACCTTTGGTTCCTATCTCCTTATAGTTAGTGGGTCAAGGTCCTTTTTAACTATCAACCTTTCTGATGTGATCCGGCCCGGGTAGATGAGTTGAATTCACGTAGTTGCCCGATCGTAGTTCAAGAGAGTCGTTCGTGCCTCGGATTTTAGTAATAAAAGTAAAATAATGGATTAGAATAAGCGGAAGGTTTCAAGAAGGGTAAGTTTAGTAATAGGTTTGGTTATGTGTAGCAAAGATGGGTGATGGATAAATGGGTCGGTTTGGTTACAAGAAGGAAAGTTGAAAGATGGGGGATGGAAAAATGAACTCAACGTCAGGAATGATTCAACACTAAGAAGTGTCACCCCGGTTCCTATATTGTTAAGGTGAAGTATGGATAGATGGATAGGTGAATGCCACACCAAGATTGGTGATAAGTTCAAACAAGACAATTGACGCCACACTAGTACAAGCCAGATAAGTCTTTCGAAACTTGTACGAGATATGAGAGGAAGCAACCTCACAAGAACAAATGTTCATTAACAAATTTGGAAAAAGTCCTTTACAAATGAAATCAACAAACTATTTATACTAGTTTCTTATGCTAACCGAATAGTCCATTCATGAACTTAATGATTAAGTAATGAACCTAAATTAAGACATGAACCTTCTAGAAAAATGACAATGGTGTCCTTGTCCATGTTCGGCCGAATGGGAGGTGTTGGGCAGCTTCATGTATGAGCAAGCTTTGGAAGCCAATGGGATTGTCTAGGTTCGGCCATGGGATGCATGAAACTCCCAAAGTGATGTGATCCGGCCCGGGTAGATGAGTTGAATTCACGTAGTTGCCCGATCATAGTTCGAGAGAGTCATTCGTGCCTCGGATTTTAGTAATAAAAGTAAAATAATGGATTAGAATAAGCGGAAGGTTTCAAGAAGGGTAAGTTTAGTAATAGGTTCGGTTATGTGTAGCAAAGATGGGTGATGGATAAATGGGTCGGTTTGGTTACAAGAAAATAATTCAAAGGATGGGAATGGAAAACAAACTTAACGTCAGGAATGATTCAACACTAAGAAGTGTCACCCCGGTTCCTATATTGTTAAGGTGAAAAGATGGATAGATGGATAGGTGAACGCCACACCAAGATTAGTGATAAGTTCAAACAAGACGATTGACGCCACTAGCATAAGCCAGATAAGTCTTTCGAAACTTGTATGAGATATGAGAGGAAGCAACCTCACAAGAACAAATGTTCATTAACAATTTTGGCAAAAGTCCCTTACAATTGAAAGAAAACAAATACTTATAGGCACATAGATGACCATTCAAATTCGGCATCTAGGTGTTCACATAGTAATAAAAACGTTCACACTAATGTATTAAAATAGTTCATAAATTCGGCAGGTTCATGAACTAGTTGAATGGACACTTTCTTCCCCCTAAGTGTGTGCATGAATGCTTAATCATAAAGAAAGGCTTCAAGTGACTTGTATGTGCACCAAAGGTTGCATTCATCCCCTTGGGACGTTCATGCACTTGTATGGAACATGTATCCTCATAATATAACTCTTTAATAGCATGTAGGTTCATAAATGGCAGCATGAACCTAGTAAATTCATTCTCCCCTTTGTGCATACACTTAATTCAATCAATGTGTTGAATTATTGATACGAGCACGCCCCGCAAACTTTATCGAACAAGTCTGTCAAGCTGAGTAATGACATGTTGGCAAGCTGATCCAAGCTCGTTTCCAGCTCCACGAGCTTCGTCCAGCTCAAATCCAGCTTATTCGAGCTCAATCCATCTTGCCTGAGCTAAACCGAGCTCACTCCTAGCTCACTTTCAACTCACGAGCTAAACCTTAGCTCAACTTCAGCTTAGGAGTTTAGCCTCAGCTCAACTTTAGCTCACGAGCTAAAGCTTAGCTCATTTTAGTTTAACTCGATTTTGTCTTTAATGCATTAAATAAAATTTGCACATATTTATTTAAGCATTAAAATTGTCTTATATTAATATTTGTTATTAATATGTCATAGATATAACATAACTTAAATGTGTTCACATTGTGCTGAATTTATGTGTGTTCACATGATGTCTAATGAATTGTTTTATTTCTTGTAGGTACAATGCTCATGGACGACCAATGAATGCTTGAAGAAACATCTCTTTTGGACATCCCACATGCATGAATGAACAACATTTAATTAGGTGCATGTATGACCAGATTCAAGGTGTTTACAAGTTCATGTATTTGCCAAATACATGAATGCACAAAATACATGAATGCTTGGGTTCAAATGCACATTCGGTTACATGAATGATGAAGATTCATGCATGAATGTATCTAGAAGATCCAATCCCTTTGGACAGCACACATGCATGCATGAAAGGATATTAATGCAAGGTCATGTAGGGCTTGGTGCAATGTATGAAGAGATGCATGTAGAATTGAGGTTCAATGGACGGCATTTAAGGGAGTACATGTATTGGAGACGTTCATGCAAGTAGGGGCTATTTAATGTTCATGTTTTTGAAGGTTCATGACCGAATTTATGGAAGAACATACATTGACACGTTTCATGCATGATCCATGCATTTTCAAGCTAACCATTCAAGTATTCAAGGTGCATTAAAGCTTCATTCAGCCAAGGGGGATGATGGAACATTAAAGGGCTGCACATTCATGGATATTCATGATTTTTCTTCTAGAATTATCTAGGTGTTTATGGCCGAATTTCTTAGCTTCTAAGCTTGTCCATTCACCTACTTTTATTTAGGTATAAATATATGTTATTTCATTTGTAAGAGGTTAGACTTTTCACTTAATGAAACTTTGTTAAACTTTTATGGAATTTGTGAGATTTCTTTCAATCATATTTCGTTGAGGACTTCGTTGGCTTATCTAGGAAGCCTAGTGGCGTCAACCCTGTTGATGTGATCCGGCTCGGTTGATTGAGTCGTTTCACGTAATTGCCCGATCGTCGACGAGGAATAGTTGAGTTAACGGAAATAGGATGAAATAAGGCTAAAGATGCGGAAGCTTTCAAATGGTTTTAAAGGTTGGCTAAGGTGATGGTAAATTTATAAGGGTAGTAGGCTCGATTTAAGGATAAAAATAAGAAAAATGGAAGTTGATAAATGAAGGCTCGGTTTTGTAAAAGATATTATAGTTGGGTAAAATCTAGGATAGTCGGTGGAATGGATAAATGAGCTTAAACACCAGAAACGATTCAACACTAAAAGTGTCACCCCGATTTCTATTCGGTTCAAGGTGGGATTGCGGAATTGTAGAAGGTTGAACGCCACACCAAAGCAAGGTGATAAGTTCAAAAGAGAACGATAGACGCCACTAGCACGCTAGATAAGTCAGATCGAAACTCGTACGAATTTAGAGAGGAGAAAACTCACTCTTTGAACAAAGTTCATTCAAATGATCAAAAGTCAAAAGTCAAAAGTCCTTTACAAATGAAATCAACAAACTATTTATACTAGTTTCTTATGCTAACCGAATATTCCATTCATGAACTTAATGATTAAGTAATGAACCTAAATTAAGACATGAACCTTCTAGAAAAATGACCAATGGTGTCCTTGTCCATGTTCGGCCGAATGGTACTTCAATGGGCAGCTTCATGGCTAAGGAAATGAACTTGAAGGCTTGGTGAATGTATGGGAGAGCAATGGACATGTCTAGGTTCGGCCAAGGTGTGAATGGACACTCCAAGAGATGCCTTTTGGCTGAATAGGTACTTAGGAGATCAATGGACAGCAACCGATGCATGTAAGTGAATATTCATGCATTCTTCCATTCATTGTATTAAATCATTCATGCATCATCCTTACGTTCATTGAACCAGCCCATTCATGAATCATCTTTAATTGTGTTCCCACATCATGCATTGTAAGTAGACGTTCATGCACCTAGCTTGAATGAATCTCCACATTCGGCTGTACCTAAAAACACACATGAACTTAATTAATTTCAAGCAAATTCAGCTGAACTAAATTAAAGTATAATGTGAACATCCTAGATAACATTGAGACAACTTAAATATTAACAAATCATAACACATAAATTCGGCTGGACAAATTTAAAACATGTAATAATTTAGACAAATTAAATGACATCTAGACACCTTTAATTCAGCCAAATCAAGACATATTAAACACTTGTAATAAATTAAGACATATTTAAAAGCTGTAATGAAACTTATTTACATGCTTATTTAAATGGTCTAAAACTCCAGCAAATAAAGTTAATTTAGCTAAAGAGCTAATAATGAGCTGAATTGAATTTAAACCAAGCTCAAACGAGCTGAATTAAGCTCATGTGAGCTAAAATAAAATTCGATGAGCTGAACCAAGCTAAATGGAGCTTGAGGAGATGAATTCAAGCTGAAATCAAGGGCATCCTTGACCAGGGTCATATCATTCCCCCCTTCTTTAGAACGACTTGTCCTCAAGTCGAGCCATTGGTTCACTCGATCGCAGCAACTTTTACTTAGCTTTCCTCGGTCGAACGGGATGGATTGGAATTGGGACAACTGAAAGGAATAACCATGAGTTAACAAGAATGGTTTCAAATAAATTTGTAATCCAAATGCAAGCAAAATAGAATAAGAAAATCCCATGGGAGTGGACGGATGCAAAGCAACATGTTCACAACCATGCAAACAAACTAATTTACTCGTTAATGCCTCGTCAATTATTCGAAACGAAAATGAACATGTTCTAAGGCAATCAAATGTCTCAAATCGTTTCCACAAGTCATAACCAATATGTGAATAACGAATCAAATCAACAAAACAATCTTTGGCACCACCTAAAGAGAACAACGATGTTTCAAAAAGTTCATGAGCCTTACCTTTAAAAGTAGTAAAACAAAGATCATTTTTAAATAAAGCTGAACAGTTAAACACATCACAATTTAAATTCCTTGCAACAACCAATTCTTCAACAAAATTTTATTACCAACCGAATAGGGCAGAGAAATTTTAAAGTTATCGTAAATCATACCTTGTTTACCTCGAGGGATGGAAAAACAAGGATCATTTTTACCTTTGTCGATCATCATAAATCTTCTCTCCTCGGAAATGTAGTCTAGTCGAATCTCTGTGGCTGAATTAACCTTAACGAAATGAAATGCGAACTTCAAATACAACCACAAAAATGGATTAAGGAATGAATTTAAATTGAAATCAAATTTTTCATACCTCAGTTCCTTATTCAACACCCAATTATCAAAACAATAGAAATTGTTCACACAAAATTGATGAAGCTTGACTTTCCCATAAAACGAACCAAAATAGATTCCGGGTTTAAAAACTTGATTTTGAGTATTCATGCCAAAATGTAGCAAAAATTTCATTAAACCAAACACGTTAAACCAATGGGATTTTTGCATACACAGGGACAAACAATTAAAACTTTTTACATTCATCAATTCATACTTGCACAAATTCATGGATTTTCCACAAAGCGTTAATTGGTGCACAAAATTGTCACAAATGAAAAATTTAATCGCCTTTCGTGAAAAACCGTCATCACGCAAAATTAAACCTTTGGTTTGTTGATTGGAACAAAAATCAACCACATTCAAGGAGTAGCAATTAATCAGACCAAAATAAGGAGAGCGTTTAGAAATTAAGTCACTAAAAAGTATTTCAACAATTTTCAAACCTGGGGGTCGTGACTCGATCGTTAACATTTCCTCACCTCTCTTACCTTTGAACTCTTGAGGCACGTTTTCATCTTCAACCTTACCTATACTGACCATATGAAAATGTCTTTCATCGGAAAGGTAGTGAAATTGAAATTATCGTTTGATATCTCGGGCACCTGGAAAGAAGAAACAGAACAAGAACAAGTTTCATATGGATTAGTCGAAATGCTCCTCACTTTTTCTGGTTCATTTATCTCTTTTTCTCTCGTTTCTTTTCTAATCTCAACTTCTTTTTTTCTCTTTTCATTTCCTCTCTCATTTTCAATTTTATTTTCGACCTCACTCTCTTTTTGGATTTCTTTTCTTTTTCAATCTTTTCTTCTTTTCTTTCGATTTCTCTTTCTCGCTCGCACTCTTGTACAATCTCAATTTCTTTTTCGAATTCTTTCTCTTCATTTTCTTTTTCTCTCACTTTTTTGATTTCATTACAATATGCAGTCGACACGAAAGAATCAAAAAGATAATCATTTGCCCCAAAGGAAGAGAAAATATTTTCATAGGCTTCTCGTCCATTTCTTCGGGAACAATCCTCCGGGAAGGACTTCTTTGAGTCATACGAGGAATAACTCGTCCTCTCTCGTTCATCATGTCGAAAAGTCGCAAGCTCTAAGCTCTCGCGTCTTGAATTCCTTGACGAATAGGAATCTCGATAAGAATCTCTTAGCGAGTAGTCTTTGGACGCGTATCGCCGTGATGGTCTCGACTCCGTTTCTCGACTTGGTGGATTTTGTTTTCGTCTGGCTCTTTCCTCCACTCGATCCAATCGATCATGCAATTTATCAAAATTTGATTTCACAATTCTACGTATCTCTTGCTTCAAATATTGGAAATCTGATTCGAAAATTCTTGTGACATGATTTTTTTTTTCAAAAAAAATGATTAAAATAAAATAGAAAGTAAATACCTCACCACAAAAATCTCACGTTTCACTCACAAAGAAAATTGGATTACACTCCACTCGTGTTTACACTCGTTAAATGGCTTTTGCTCGCTCTAATGTACTCACCACTCGTGCCTTTTTCCGCTCGTCTCACTCTCGTGAATTCGTATTTTGTTTCAAGAAGACTTATTGCGGCTTAGAGGGTCGGCTTCAAATGGCTTTACAAGGGATTGATGTTAGGTTACGGGTAGGCTAAAAGAAACAAGAAAGGCTTTAGGCTAAGTGTGGCTTAGAAGATGAATGGAAGAAAATGCCAAACTTACAAACTCGAAACACTTTTTTTTTTATATCGAATTTTTTCTTTTTTTTTAATTGCGTGAAATTTCACTACGGATGATATAAAAGGGTGTAAAATGAGATTTTGGAAAAATTTCTATTGAAGTGTCTCCAGACTCTTTTTTTTTTTACGGATATTTCACGTTCTTTTCGTCCGCACCTAAATCGTATGCAATTTTTTTTTCAATTTTTTTTTTGAACTCTTTTTTTTTACGTACCTATTTCAAATTGACTTCGAGTGCTCGTACTTCTCGTTTTTACCAGCTCTGATACCAAATGATGTGATCCGGCTCGGTTGATTGAGTCGTTTCACGTAATTGCCCGATCGTCGACGAGGAATAGTTGAGTTAACGGAAATAGAATGAAATAAGGCTAAAGATGCGGAAGCTTTCAAATGGTTTTAAAGGTTGGCTAAGGTGATGGTAAATTTATAAGGGTAGTAGGCTCGATTTAAGGATAAAAATAAGAAAAATGGAAGTTGATAAATGAA
This sequence comes from Gossypium hirsutum, assembly GCF_007990345.1. Lineage (NCBI taxonomy): Eukaryota > Viridiplantae > Streptophyta > Magnoliopsida > Malvales > Malvaceae > Gossypium > Gossypium hirsutum. The sequence continues at coordinate 34,482,873 of NC_053436.1, forward strand.
GGCTCGGTTTTGTAAAAAGATATTATAGTTGGGTAAAATCTAGGATAGTCGGTGGAATGGATAAATGAGCTTAAACACCAGAAACGATTCAACACTAAAAGTGTCACCCCGATTTCTATTCGGTTCAAGGTGGGATTGCAGAATTGTAGAAGGTTGAACGCCACACCAAAGCAAGGTGATAAGTTCAAAAGAGAACGATAGACGCCACTAGCACGCTAGATAAGTCAGATCGAAACTCGTACGAATTTAGAGAGGAGAAAACTCACTCTTTGAACAAAGTTCATTCAAATGATCAAAAGTCAAAAGTCAAAAGTCCTTTACAAATGAAATCAACAAACTATTTATACTAGTTTCTTATGCTAACCGAATAGTCCATTCATGAACTTAATGATTAAGTAATGAACCTAAATTAAGACATGAACCTTCTAGAATAATGACCAATGGTGTCCTTGTCCATGTTCGGCCGAATGATACTTCAATGGGCAGCTTCATGGCTAAGGAAATGAACTTGAAGGCTTGGTGAATGTATGGGAGAGCAATGGACATGTCTAGGTTCGGCCAAGGTGTGAATGGACACTCCAAGAGATGCCTTTTGGCCGAATAGGTACTTAGGAGATCAATGGACAGCAACCGATGCATGTAAGTGAATATTCATGCATTCTTCCATTCATTGTATTAAATCATTCATGCATCATCCTTACGTTCATTGAACCAGCCCATTCATGAATCATCTTTAATTGTGTTCCCACATCATGCATTGTAAGTAGACGTTCATGCACCTAGCTTGAATGAATCTCCACATTCGGCTGTACCTAAAAACACACATGAACTTAATTAATTTCAAGCAAATTGAGTTGAACTAAATTAAAGTATAATGTGAACATCCTAGATAACATTGAGACAACTTAAATATTAACAAATCATAACACATAAATTCGGCTGGACAAATTTAAAACATGTAATAATTTAGACAAATTAAATGACATCTAGACACCTTTAATTCAGCCAAATCAAGACATATTAAACACTTGTAATAAATTAAGACATATTTAAAAGCTGTAATGAAACTTATTTACATGCTTATTTAAATGGTCTAAAACTCCAGCAAATAAAGTTAATTTAGCTAAAGAGCTAATAATGAGCTGAATTGAATTTAAACCAAGCTCAAACGAGCTGAATTAAGCTCATGTGAGCTAAAATAAAATTCGGTGAGCTGAACCAAGCTAAATGGAGCTTGAGGAGCTGAATTCAAGCTGAAATCAAGGGCATCCTTGACCAGGGTCATATCACCTGTTCTTCACTATCCTGAACTTATCACTATCAAATAGTGTGGCGTTCACCCATATACCGAGGTTCCTACTTTGCTAAGTAGCGGGTCGAGGTTTATCACTTTCATCTTCCACCTTGAAAGCCTATAAGCATTTTGGGTCGATATTTTCTAATATTGGTTCGTGCTTGCTTTTAAGAACCCTTTTCTTCCATATCCATAATCTATTTACTTCTTTCACTTTCCCTTCCAATTTAGCCGAATATACATATTATTCTTATCCATAAACCATCATAGAACCATTATACATAGCTTCCGTCCTATTTTTTTCCATCAACTTCATTTCAAAAGTGAATTGAACGATACTTTCTCGTAGACGATCGGGCAACTCAGCATACGACTCGACCCTCCCCGAGGCAGTTCGCATCATTTGGTATCAGAGCTTGTAAGTCGAGAGGCGCCGATGTTCGTAACAAGATCGAATAGGTTCGTAGTTAAAAAAATTCGAATGAAAAAAAATTCAAGTTGTAATTTTCGTTCTCTCTCTTGTAATAGTGATATTGTAAAGTATTAAAAAAAAGAGACAAAAAAATACGAAATTAAAAAAAAAGAAGGAAAGTGTGTGATCAAGATCTATTCTTTTGTTTACATTTTTGTTCCGACCTTCAATCTTTCTTTCCAGCAACTTTTACCCCCCCAAAACACCACACTACACCAAAGACTATTTTTTCTTTTAGCCTACCCGTACACCGTGACATTCTAACCTTTGTAACCATCTTGAAACCAACCCCAAGGCACCAAGACAAGTCGAAAGAAACAAAATACGAGGTTACGAGAGTAAGCTTGAGTGGTAAAAGGCTAGAGTGAGTGAGATCATTCGAGCGGAGGTAAAAGCCAAACGAATGTAAACATGAGCGGGAGTGACACCTTTTCCTTCTTCTTTCCGAGCGAAATTGTGAGGTTTGTGGTGAGGTACTTAATTTTTTTTATTATTTTGTTTTGTGATCTAACATTTTCTTTTTAGCAACAAAAATCATGTCACGCGAAGAGTTCACCGAATCGGAATACCAATACTTGGTTCAAGAAATGCGAAGAATGGCGACTAAATGAGACCAAAGTGATCGAGTTTCTTCAAGTCGTAAAACAGAACCAAGAACCCCACGGAGATATACCCCCGACTACTACCTGAAAAAAGTTCCAATTGTGACTCCTTTTCGCCATCTACGTCGAGACAAAGAGATTCATACTATGACTCATATTCATCAGCGAATTCGAGAAGTGACTTCGATCGAAAGTCCTTTTCATCAAGAAATTTGAGAAGACGAGAAGTCGATTACGATTTTGATTCGTTCCAAGATGGCGTTCGGAGAGAAAGACATACTCCTACTAGATCGTCAACGAAATCTTACTCGGAGTATTCTTCACGAAGTTTTGATTGTGAATCATATGCAAATAGTTCTTCATCTTTTGAACAAGATTTGTATTCTCATCATTATTTTGTACATTCTTATAAAGAGAAAATAAAGAAAAGAAAAGAAAAAGAAAAAAAAGAAAAAGAAAAAGAAAAAAAAAGAAAAGAGAGGCAAGAGGCAAGTAAGAGAGAAAATGAGCAAATCTTGAGAGAACTTGAAAAAGCCTTCGAAAAAGCCTTTGAAAAGCAAAAAGAAAATGAAAAAGAAAATGAGATTGAAAAAGAGAACGAAAAGAAATCTGAGAGTGAAAAAGAAGACGAAAAAGAAATTGAAACAAAAGAATTGAGTGAGAAAACAAGTGAGCAAGTGAGGATTATTTCTACTAACCCACATGTTCGATCTTCTTGTGAATTAACTTTTCAGGTTCCTAGAAGTTTGTGCGACCAATTCCATCTACATTACCTTCCAAACGAGAGGTGTTTTAGGTTGTTCGAAAAAGGTAAGTTCACGAATGACTACCACCCACTTGCGATCGAAGGTAAGGAAGGTAAGGATTCTTTGTTTATCGAATCAAAGTCACTTGATTTGGATAATTTTTGTTCACTTACTGTTGTTAACGAATTTGTTTTAAAAGGTGCCATATACAACTTTTCTTATGACGATTACTACATTGGCAAATTTGTTGACAACATTGGATTAGTTTTCTCTAAGTGAATTTTGAACATGTTTGATCAAAGTCTGTCACGTAAAAATTCTGATGTATTTGACCCTGCAAACTTTTTGAACTCATGTGTTAAATCTTTATGTTTAAATATGCCTGCTCAATTGATTTGTGATAAATCTGCCTGTTTGAAAAGTTGCATGTTCGTTAAAAATTCTTTGTTTGGCATCCATGTTAAAAGATCTTCACATGATATGTGCAATTGTGTTCTTCATGAACAATCTTTGAGTTTTTGTGTGAAATTTCCATGTAGTGATTTGCATTCCCGATTAATACTCTTGAAGTATGAACCTTTGCATTTTGGTATGCTCGGTTTTGTCAAATCAACATGTGTGTTTAAACTAGTGAAATATAATTCGTGTGGTGAGTTGATTATATCTTTTTCTAATATGTTGCTTGTTGGAATTCCTAATCAAGTTCGTGTGTTCAAGCCTGGTATTTGCTACATGAATTCATTTTATGGAAACATTAAGCACTTGGCATCATTTGCATTCAAATTATGTTTGCTTGATGTTCGAACTTTTGATAAGAAGGTGAAATTCAATGATTTGAGTTTCAATTTTGATTCGTTTACTAATCACCTTGTTTGGCCACATCTGAAATTTTCGTTCCATTTTGAGAAGGTAAGATCGACTTATGCTTTGGGACTTGAATCAAATTTCAACGATGATTTATTTTTTTCTTTTCAGTCCATACCTCCTATTGAAACTAACCTTTTACATTTTTGTGAATGTAACCCTTTAAAAATCACGAGCTGTCATGGTGCTTCGTCACCAACCCAAGCTGATGATATGCCCCGGCCTCGTTGATGAATCCGAGTCGTTTTCGTTGCCCGATCGTCCAAACGATGAAGTTTTGTTCGTCTTGAATCAAAGAGTTATATTTGTTCAATGAAGATGTTTATGGTTCATTTAAGGTTAAAAAGGAATTGGTTGGTAAGGTATTTCGGCTAAGAAGAAGGAAAAACAAATATCAAAGGTAGGGAATTTTTCGGTTTAAGGTGAAATGGAAAGAAAGGCTTAAAAACAAGAATGAACCAACACTAAGGAGAATGTTGACCCGAATCTCATATGTCTTTAAGGTGGATGAAACGGATGAAAAAGGACCTCGACCCACTATCTATCAAAGATAGGAACCTCGGTATCAAATGAACGCCACACTTTGGGTTGAAAGTGATAAGTTCGAGTTTTGCAAAGAGCAAGGTTGACGCCACTAACTAGTAGATAAGCCAACGAGTCTTTGACGAAATTGAGAGAAGAAAATCTCACAAATCTTCAATATATTATCAAAATGGCAAAAGTTCCTTACAATTGAAAATAACCAACTATTTATACTAGTATCTTATGCTAGCCGAATAGTCCATTCATGAACTTAACAATTAAGTAATGTACCTAATTAAAACATGAAACTTCTAGAAAAATGTCCAATGATGTTCTTGTCCATGTTCGGCCGAATGGGAGGTGAGTGGTTAGCTTCATGAATATGCATTGATGTACTTGGATAAATGTTCTTCATGCATGCATGGCTAGATTCGGCTAACTCCTTTAATGGAGCCTTTAATTCATGTTGTTTCACCATGAGTGGCTTAATTAAATGAAGCTTCATGAAGGATCAAACTTGGTGTGAACAAGGAGCTTGAGTAGACTCTTGTGTGTGAACATCCAACTGAATGGTCATCATGGTGTGAACACAAGGTGTGAACACATGATCAATACATGAACCGTCCAATGCATGGTCCATCATTAATTTGATCCATGAATCTTCAAATACATGAATGACCATCATGAACATGCAAATGCCTCTTGATTGCCGTCCATTGAACCTTTCTATGCATGCACCTTGCATTAATTCCTTACATGCATGTGCCGTCCAAAGGGATGTACCTTCACATTCATTGAATCTACATGCATGAATCTGCCCAATGTATCTTCAAATTCGGGTGCACCTACATAAGACAAATGAACTTAATTAAAAACATAATGTGAACATCCTAATTAACATTGTGACAACTTGAATATTAATAAACATGACACATAAATTCGGCTGGACAGATTTAATGCATGTATAAATTTAGACAAACTAAATAAAATCAAGACATCTTTAATTTAACTAGATCAAGACAAATTAATTAACCCAACTTATTAATGCCGAAAATAATAAGACACATTAAATGACTTAAAGGCACAATTAACACCTAGTTAAATTAGTTAATTAGCTTAAACTAAATTAACTAAAATTTATTCCAGCAAAATAAAAAATGCAAAACTAAAGGAAACTAAAATGAGTTTATTGAGCTAGTTCGAGCTCATTGAGGTTGTAAAGAGCTGGAAACAAGCTAATTGAAGCTCCACAAAATAAAATTGAGCTACGTAGAGCTTGCAAACACGATGAGCCTCGCTTGTAGGCTGAAACAATAGCCGTTCCCGGGGGCGGGTCGTATCAGCTGATCGAGGTAAAAGGTTTATTTTACATTATCTGTCCGAAGAGAGAAGATTTATGATGTGACCATGCCCCAAGCCCCATCAAGTCCTCGTCTTGATTCCCTCAAGCTTCCAAAGGGACCAATGACCCGAGCTAGGTCCAAGCAATTTCATGAAGTTGTTTCAGCTTTGTTGTTCAAGTTTTGGAAGGAGAATCAGCTTGTTGAAGATGAGGAAGCTCGATCCAACTCCTTGAAGAAACCATGCACCTTAGTGCAAGCTAATTTCAGCTCCATTTTAGCTTTTCTAGCTCGTTTCAACTCCGACCAGCTCAATTGAGCTCATTTCATCTCAATCGAGCTCAATTTAGCTACAATTCAGCTCATTTATTTTATTGGTTGAATAATTAAAGTATTTTATTAACTTAGTTTAAGTTATTACAACTCATAATTATGTTTTGATTTATTTCATGTTTTTAAAGTTGTCTTAGCCGAACTTAATATGTTTAGCTTAAGACTTTATTTTTGTCTATTTTAAATTTATGTGTTAATTAATATATCTATTTTAATTAATTTGTTCATGTTTCATGTAGGTACAGCCGAATGTGGAGATTCATTCAAGCTAGGTGCATGAATGTCTACTTACAATGCATGATGTGGGAACACAATTAAAGATGATTCATGAATGGGCTGGTTCAATGAACGTAAGGATGATGCATGAATGATTTAATACAATGAATGGAAGAATGCATGAATGTTCACTTACATGCACCGGTTGCTGTCCATTGATCTCCTAAGTACCTATTCGGCCAAAAGGCATCTCTTGGAGTGTCCATTCACACCTTGGCCGAACCTAGACATGTCCATTGCTCTCCCATACATTCACCAAGCCTTCAAGTTCATTTCCTTAGCCATGAAGCTGCCCATTGAAGTACCATTCGGCTGAATTTGGACATAGCCTTTAAAGATACATTTCTAGATTAGTTTAATTCAATTAAAGCCGAATTTACTTAGTCTATTTGGCTATCTAATGTAATCTATAAATAGTTCTTTTCTCTTTGTAAAAAGGTTACAGAATTTGATTATTGAAAACTTGATTGTGAGGTTTCCTCCTATCCTATTTCGTACGAGTCTCGTTCTGACTTATCTAGCTCGCTAGTGGCGTCAACCCGACTTCTTGAACTTATCACCATCCTGGTGTGGCGTTCATCCGCCTTTTTATACCTTTGGTTCCTACCTCTCTATAGGTAACGGGTCAAGGTCCATCTTCGACAATCCATTTAATCCACCTTGAGCAATATAAGTCCCGGGGCAATACTTCATATAGTATTGAATCGTTCTTCGCTTGAATTCTATTTTTCCATTCCATTTTAACTATTAAATTATAAACAATATTTCTTTATTTCACCGAGCCTATCAAACATCTATCCAAACCATCTTTTGAACCCATTTTCTCAACTTCCGCTATAAAAAAATCATCTAACTCCATCTATCTACAAAATCGAACAAACTTCTCATCGACGATCGGGCAATCAAGTGAATCGACTCCATCAACCGAGCCGGATCACATCATTTGGTATCAGAGCTACTAAAACGAGGAGTGCCGACATTCGTATCAAGCTCGGAGTAGGTTCGAAACGTGAAAAAAAATCAAAAAAAAATTTGAGTTGTAATTTAATTTTTTTCCTTGTATTTAGCTTACTATTGTATTGGAGTAAAAAAATCAAAAAAAAATTCGAAAAAAAAAAATTGATTGAAAAAAAAATTCAAAAAAAAGTGAAAAAAATCGAGCAAAAAAAAAGAAAAGAAAAAAAAGGTGAGCAAAAAAATCAAGTTTAAAAAAAAGTGAAAAGTCTTGCGAGTTTTTATTTTCTTCTCTTATTTACTCCGATCATCAAGTTTCCCTTCCTACCATTATTTACCCATCCCAACGCCACACTTAGCCTTGATTTTATTTTGTTTAGCCTACCCTACACCCACATCATTCCTTTGTAACCTATTTTGAAACCGACCCTCAAGCAGCAAATTAAGTCTATCGAGACGAATTACGAAATTGTGAGATGAGGTCGAGAGGTAAAAGGCACGTGTGTTTTACATCAAAGAAAAAGCCTAGAAGAGTGTAAACACAAGTGCGAGTGAAAATCATTATTTCTTTGTGAGAGATTGGTGAGGATTTTGAATTGGTGAGGTTCATTTACTATTTATTCTATCTTTCGATTTTCGAACATTTTCTTGAATCATGTCTCAAGAAGAATTCTCTACCGATGAATTTCAATACTTGGTGAACGAGATGGGCCGAATATTGGAGGAAAAACTAAGCCCATTAAAAAGACGTTTGGACCGAGTGGAGGAAAAAGCCCGACGGAAACAAACTCCACCGAGTCGAGAAATAGAGTTAAGTTCATCACGACGACATTATTCGAGAAGAGACACATACCAAGACTCCTATTCAACAAGGCTTTCGAGACCGCGAGAAGAAAACTTCGAGTCAAAAATCACTCGAGATGAGCAAGAAAGGACGAGCTATTCCTCGTATGCTTCAAAGAAGTCCTTCCCAAAGGATTGTTCTCGAAGAAATGGACGAGAAGCTTATGAAAATATTTTCTCTTTCTTTGAGCCAAATGATTATCTCTTTGATTCTTTCGTGTCATCCGCACATTGTAGTGAAAAAGAAAAAGAAATCAAAATAGTGAGTGAAAAAGAAAATGAAGAAAAGAAAATTGAAAAAGAAATTGAGATTGAGAAAAAAATTGAAAAAGAAAAAGATGTTGAAGAAGAAACGAGAGAAAATGAAGATAGTGAGCGAGAACAAGAAAAGGAGAACGAAATTTTAACTAACCCCCGTGATGTTTGTTTTTGTTCTGTTCCTTCTTTTCAGGTTCCGACAAATCTCTGTGACGAATATCAACTTCAATATCTTCCTAACGAGCGACGTTTTTGCATGACCAAAAAAGGTAAGGATGAAGTTGAAATCTGATGTGAGCACACCCGGGGCATCCTCGAGTGCAAACCAAGATCTAAACGACCTACCTAAAGGACCTATAACTCAAGCTTATGCTAAACATTTCCTAGAAGCTATTTTAGCTTCTAATGCAAAACCTTGGTTCGAAACAAGGGCCAAAGCTCACAAAATCAGCTTGAAGCAACTATCCAAAGGACCCGTGCATTGTTGGCAAGCTGATCCTAGCTCATTTCTAGCTCCTCGAGCACCGTCCAGCTCAACTCAGCTCATTTGAGCTTGTTTCAGCTCGTTTGAGCTCAACCGAGCTTACTTTCAGCTCCTTCTTTCTTTCTTTCAATAAACTAAGTCTTAATTTAGTTTATAATTAAGTTTGCTACAGCTCATGCCGAAACCCCTAGCTCAATTTCAACTCATTAAGTGTTTTGACTATTTTTGAGCTAGCTGAATTTATTATAAGTTGACTTATAATTATTGTGTTCAAATTTAGTTAGTGATATTAAGTTATTTAGTTATTATTTTAAATTATAATTATATGAATAGTTGTGTGTTATTTAATTATGTTATTTACTTTTGTAGGTTAGCCGAATTTGGAAGATACATTCATGGCATTTAATGCAAGGTCCATGGGAAAGTTAATTGAACGGGAGGATACATGCATGGACCGGTTCAATGTTTGGAGGACATACATTCATGTACATGGAAGGTTAATGCATATTGAAAGGTGCATCTCCCTTGGACGGCACACATGCATGAATGGGGGGTAATCAATGCAAGTGCATGTATGGCTAGGTTCAAGGCCCCTTCCAAGTTCCATGTACAATCGATGCATGTGGGAGGACCCTTGGAGTTTCCTAAGCACCTATTCAGCCAAGAGACACCCTTTGGGAGTTTCATGCATCCCATGGCCGAACCTAGACAATCCCATTGGCTTCCAAAGTTTGCTCATGCATGAAGCTGCCCATTCATCTCCCATTCGGCCGAACATGGACAAGGACACCATTGGTCATTTTTCTAGAAGGTTCATGTCTTAATTTAGGTTCATTACTTAATCATTAAGTTCATGAATGGACTATTCGGTTAGCATAAGAAACTAGTATAAATAGTTTGTTGATTTCATTTGTAAAGGACTTTTGACTTTTGATCATTTGAATGAACTTTGTTCAAAGAGTGAGTTTTCTCCTCTCTAAATTCGTACGAGTTTCAATCTGACTTATCTAGCGTGCTAGTGGCGTCTATCGTTCTCTTTTGAACTTATCACCTTGCTTTGGTGTGGCGTTCAACCTTCTACAATTCCGCAATCCCACCTTGAACCGAATAGAAATCGGGGTGACACTTTTAGTGTTGAATTGTTTCTGGTGTTTAAGCTCATTTATCCATTCCACCGACTATCCTAGATTTTACCCAACTATAATATCATTTTACAAAACTGAGCCTTCATTTATCAACTTCCATTTTTCTTATTTTTATACTTAAATCGAGCCTACTACCCTTATAAATTTACCATCACCTTAGAAAGCTTCCGCATCTTTAGCCTTATTTCATCCTATTTCCGATAACTCAACTATTCCTCGTCGACGATCGGGCAATCAAGTGAATCGACTCAATCAACCGAGCCGAATCACATCATTTGGTATCAGAGCTACTAAAACGAGGAATGCCGACGTTCGTACCAAGCTCAGAGTAGGTTCGTAACGAAAAAAAATATATAAAAAAAGGGAAATCAAAAAAAAAAATTGAGTTGGAATTTAATTTTTTTTCTCTTCCTTGTATTTTGTTTACTATTGTATTGGAATTAAAAAAAAGGAGAAGAAATTCAGAAAAAAAATTCAAAAAAAAATCGAAAAAAAAGGAAAAAAAAGTGACAAAAAAATCGAGTTAAAAAAAAGAAGAAGAAAACAAAAGTGAAAAGTCTTGTGAGTTTTATTTTTGTTTTTTTTTTGTTGCTTCCGAGCATCCATTCATTTTACCATTCCCTCTACCCCCCAAACGCCACACATACTTTGATTTTTATTTTCTTTGTTTAGCCTACCCTACACCCGACGTTATCCCTTGTAACCCTTTTGAAGCCGACCCTCTAAGCCGCAATAAGTCTTCTTGAAACAAAATACGAATTCACGAGAGTGAGACAAGCGGAAAAAGGCACGAGTGGTGAGTATATTAGAGCGAGCAAAAGCCATTAGACAAGTGTAAACACGAGTGGAGTGTTATCCAATTTTCTTTCCGAGCGAAATTGTGAGGTTTGTGGTGAGGTACTTCATTTTTTTATTTTGTTTTGTGATCTAACATTTTCTTTTTAGCAACAAAAATCATGTCATACGAAGAGTTCACCGAATCAGAATACCAATATTTGGTTCAAGAAAAGCGAAGAATGGCGACTAAACGAGACCAAAGTGATCGAGTTTCTTCAAGTCGTAAAACGGAACCAAGAACCCCACGGAGATATACCCCCGACTACTACTTAAGAAAAAGTTCCTATCGTGATTCCTTTTCGCCATCTACTTCGAGACAAAGAGATTTATACTATGACGCATATTCATCAGCGAATTCGAGAAGTGACTTCGATTGAAAGTCCTTTTCATCAAGAAATTTGAGAAGACGAGAAGCCAATTACGATTTTGATTCGTTCCAAGATGGCGTTCGAAGAGAAAGACATACTCCTACTAGATCTTCAAAGAAATCTTACCCGGAGTATTCTTCACGAAGTTTTGATTGTGAATCATATGCAAATAGTTCTTCATCTTTCGAACAAGATTTGTATTCTCATCGTTCTTTTGTACATTCTTGTAAAGAGAAAACAAAGAAAAGAAAAGAAAAAGAAAAAGCAAGAGAAGAAAAAGAAAAAGAAATAAAAAGAAAAGAGAGGCAAGAGGCAAGTAAGAGAGAAAATGAGCGAATCTTGAGAGAACTTGAAAAAGCCTTTGAAAAAGCCTTTGAAAAGTAAAAAGAAAAAGAAAAAGAAAATGAAGAGAAAGAATTCAAAAAAGAAATTGAGATTGAACAAGAGTGCAAGCGAGAAAGAGAAATTGAAAGAAAACAAAAAGAAAACGAAAAAGAAAAAGAAATTGCAAAAGAAAAAGAAATCAAAAAAGTGAGAGAAAAAGAAAATGAAGAAAAGAAAATTGAAAAAGAAAAAGCGAAAAAAGAATTTGAAAAAGAGTTTGAAAAAGAGAAGAGTGAAAAAGGAGAAAGTAATCGAGCAAAAGTGAGGAATGTTCTAACTAACCCATTTGCAAGTTTGCCGTGTAAATTTTCTTCTTTCCAGGTTTCCAAGGAATCGATTGACAAGTTTCGACTTCAATACCTTTCGAAAGAGAGAGGGTTCACCTTGGTTGAAAAAGGTAACATTCTCAATGATCGTAGTTCGCCTAAGCCAAAAGAGGAGCAAGGTATGAATGTTGAAAATTTTAAAGCACCTCTGCCTTATTCGATTGTTGATGGAAACCTTGTTGATGATTTGTCCTTTAAAAATGATCTAAATTTTGATGTGGTTACTTGCCATTCTTTGATTGATAATATCATATTTGCGTGGAATGATGGCAAGAAGAATAATGTTTTTGGAAATTGTGATGCTAATGAGTTTGTTATTGAAATAATAAATATTCGGCATTTGCAAGATAAGAAAACATATAAGCCTTTCCATCTGCTTGATTTGAGTAAAAATGATCACTCATTGATCTTTTATGAGAAACTACTTTGTCTAAACAAGAATGTACGTATGAGATTTGAGATGCATGAATGCTTGAAAACATGCATGTCTTTGATTTGTTTGTTTGATACGAGGATGACATGTAAAATGGTTAGTGCACTTAAAGTTGAAGATGGTGTCTCAAATCTGCCTTGTTGTATAAATTTTGCATGTTTGAAAAAGCCTTTGCTGTTTTTAACAAAGAATGACCAAAACCGTGTGTTTAAGCCCGGAGCAAGTTATCTTAAGTTGTTGATAAATAAAGGTGAGTACTCTAATTTTGTTTGGAATAAATATGTTAAATCTTCTCATCTTTTCCGAATCTTATCGCTATGTGTGAATAGATGTGTGAACCATTTGTGCTTGCTTGATGTTATGACTTTAAATTTGAAAACGAAGTTGTTGAACTATGACAAGTTGCAAACGCTAAATCGAAGCTTTGGCTCTACATCATTGTTCAAAGTTTTTAAGTCATGGATTTTTGTTGTCCAAAATTATAATTCCCGAATGCTTCTTGTTTTTGGTATATCTCCAACGAAGAAATTCTTAACTCATTGCGGAAAGGTAAAATCAACTTTCACTTTTGATCCCAGCATTGGTTCATTTGTTCAATTTTTGCATAAGATCTTAAGAAGACCTTTTGAACTTATAAACCAAGGTGTCACTAATCTATTTAATTTTTGTGTAGGTGACACTTCGAAGTGGTTCCCTCCTAAAGAGGGAGGGTATAAACATAAATTGTGTCCTACTCAAGGCATGTCTGATTTGCAGGTTTTTGGGAGCAACTATGCCAATTCCATCGACAAAAGGGCTGGTGACGATGTAAAATTTTTTTCGAGAAAATGGCCCGATTTGGGGACAAATCGCTTTAAAGAGGGAGGGAATGATGTGAGCACACCCGGGGCATCCTCGAGTGCAAACCAAGATCTAAACGACCTACCTAAAGGACCTATAACTCAAGCTTATGCTAAACATTTCCTAGAAGCTATTTTAGCTTCTAATGCAAAACCTTGGTTCGAAACAAGGGCCAAAGCTCACAAAATCAGCTTGAAGCAACTATCCAAAGGACCCTTGCATTGTTGGCAAGCTGATCCTAGCTCATTTCTAGCTCCTCGAGCACCGTCCAGCTCAACTCAGCTCATTTGAGCTTGTTTCAGCTCGTTTGAGCTCAACCGAGCTTACTTTCAGCTCCTTCTTTCTTTCTTTCAATAAACTAAGTCTTAATTTAGTTTATAATTAAGTTTGCTACAGCTCATGCCGAAACCCCTAGCTCAATTTCAACTCATTAAGTGTTTTGACTATTTTTGAGCTAGCTAAATTTATTATAAGTTGACTTATAATTATTGTGTTCAAATTTAGTTAGTGATATTAAGTTATTTAGTTATTATTTTAAATTATAATTATATGAATAGTTGTGTGTTATTTAATTATGTTATTTACTTTTGTAGGTTAGCCGAATTTGGAAGATACATTCATGGCATTTAATGCAAGGTCCATGGGAAAGTTAATTGAACGGGAGGATACATGCATGGACCGGTTCAATGTTTGGAGGACATACATTCATGTACATGGAAGGTTAATGCATATTGAAAGGTGCATCTCCCTTGGACGGCACACATGCATGAATGGGGGGTAATCAATGCAAGTGCATGTATGGCTAGGTTCAAGGCCCCTTCCAAGTTCCATGTACAATCGATGCATGTGGGAGGACCCTTGGAGTTTCCTAAGCACCTATTCGGCCAAGAGACACCCTTTGGGAGTTTCATGCATCCCATGGCCGAACCTAGACAATCCCATTGGCTTCCAAAGTTTGCTCATGCATGAAGCTGCCCATTCATCTCCCATTCGGCCGAACATGGACAAGGACACCATTGGTCATTTTTCTAGAAGGTTCATGTCTTAATTTAGGTTCATTACTTAATCATTAATTTCATGAATGGACTATTCGGTTAGCATAAGAAACTAGTATAAATAGTTTGTTGATTTCATTTGTAAAGGACTTTTGACTTTTGATCATTTGAATGAACTTTGTTCAAAGAGTGAGTTTTCTCCTCTCTAAATTCGTACGAGTTTCGATCTGACTTATCTAGCGTACTAGTGGCGTCTATCGTTCTCTTTTGAACTTATCACCTTGCTTTGGTGTGGCGTTCAACCTTCTACAATTCCGCAATCCCACCTTGAACCGAATAGAAATCGGGGTGACACTTTTAGTGTTGAATCGTTTCTGGTGTTTAAGCTCATTTATCCATTCCACCGACTATCCTAGATTTTACCCAACTATAATATCATTTTACAAAACCGAGCCTTCATTTATCAACTTCCATTTTTCTTATTTTTATACTTAAATCGAGCCTACTACCCTTATAAATTTACCATCACCTTAGAAAGCTTCCGCATCTTTAGCCTTATTTCATCCTATTTCCGATAACTCAACTATTCCTCGTCGACGATCGGGCAATCAAGTGAATCGACTCAATCAACCGAGCCGGATCACATCAAAATCAAACCACACGAGCTTGAAGGTAAGCGAGGTAAGGAAGTTTTAAAAACCGAGTCATGGCCATCAAGTTTGAAAGTTGTTGAAAATGACTTTGTTTTAAAAAAATTCTCTTATTTTCATTCGATTAATTTCTATTCTTTGAATGTGGTTAATGTTGTTCGGTACGAACGACAAACTAAAAGATTTGGTTTTGCATGATGTCGGGTTTTCACGAAAAGCGATTCAATTTTTCAAATATGATAATTTTGTGCATCCATTATTGTCATGTGACAAATCCATGAATTTGTGCAAGTTTGATTTGATGAATATAAAGAGATTTGAATGTTTGTTTCTATGGACACGAAAACCCTTTTGGTTTGACATGTTTGATTTACTAAAACACTTTGGCGTAAGTAATCAAACTCGTGTGTTCAAACCTGGAATTTATTATTTTAGGTTGATATGTGCGGAACTCAAGCATCCTAAATTTTATGTGACAAATTTATGTCTATTTGATGTTTGGCTTCTGAAATTTAAAGACTCTGTTTATAATTTAAAATTGTTCTTTGATCATTTTATGTGGCTGTCCATGAAATTCATTTTTCATTTCGAAAAGGTAAGATCAACTCATGTTTTTGAACCTGGTATCGTTACATATGTTCAATATGTGAATAGTGTTTTAGCCTGTTCCTTTGAGTTCAACATCTATGGAGACATTACCCTCTTTCAGCATTATGAACCCAACACTTCGAAAAGTGCAAGTTGCCTTTGTGTTTACCCTTCGTTTCAGGTTTTTCAAGGATTGTGTAATGAGCTTCGACTTCAATACCCTCTCAAGGAGAAAAGGTTCACTTTGATTGAAAAAGGTAAAATTGATTCTCAATTTTCCACTCCTAAAGGTGAATCAGGTATGAATTCTGATGTTATGCGACCATCTTCTCTTAAGTCGAATGTAACTAAAATTTTTGAAGACACCTTGATTGCTGAAAATCGTTTGAATCCTGTTGTGGTTAATTATTTGATTTTGCTTAATGATGATAAATCCATTTTGAGTAATGATAAGACGATTTTTCTCTTTGGAAAATGTGATGAATTCATTGTTGAGAACATAACCAAACGACAATTGCGAGTGCCAAACATGCGAAATCATGAATCATATGAAACTTTTCATTTGTGTGTTTGTGATGAAGATTTAAATTTCTTGTTCCATTACTCGCATTCCATTTACTTGAACAATGACTTGTGGAAGCAAATTGAAAGGTTTGAATGCTTAAAAACATATTTGTCTTTGTCTCGACCATTTGATGAGTTATGGATATGGAAGGAGTTTTGTCCATATGATTGTAAGAATGATGTTTTAAGTTTGCCTTTTTACATAACTCATACTTGTCTTGTTATGACCATGCATGATCCACATAGTTGTTCTGATCATTTCTTGATGATTAATGGTTGTCTATTTTCATTGATTCATTTGCCATCTCTAATGCCGAATATTGTGAGTTCTTTTGCAAAGGCTTATGAACGACTAATTGTTCCATTCATTCAAGGAGAGTTGCAAAAGACGGATTATTTTCTAGAGAATAAATAGCTCGACTTGTGGACAAGTCGTTTTGAAGAAGGGGGAATGATGTGACCACACCCCAAGCCCCATCAAGTCCTCGTCTTGATTCCCTCGAGCTTCCAAAGGGACCAATGACCCGAGCTAGGTCCAAGCAATTTCATGAAGTTGTTTCAGCTTTGTTGTTCAAGTTTTGGAAGGAGAATCAGCTTGTTGAAGATGAGGAAGCTCGATCCTACTCCTTGAAGAAACCATGCACCTTAGTGCAAGCTAATTTCAGCTCCATTTTAGCTTTTCTAGCTCGTTTCAACTCCGACCAGCTCAATTGAGCTCATTTCAGCTAATCGAGCTCAATTTAGCTACAATTCAGCTCATTTATTTTATTGGTTGAATAATTAAAGTATTTTATTAACTTAGTTTAAGTTATTACAGCTCATAATTATGTTTTGATTTATTTCATGTTTTTAAAGTTGTCTTAGCCGAATTTAATATGTTTAGCTTAAGACTTTATTTTTGTCTATTTTAAATTTATGTGTTAATTAATATATCTATTTTAATTAATTTGTTCATGTTTCATGTAGGTACAGCCGAATGTGGAGATTCATTCAAGCTAGGTGCATGAACGTCTACTTACAATGCATGATGTGGGAACACAATTAAAGATGATTCATGAATGGGCTGGTTCAATGAACGTAAGGATGATGCATGAATGATTTAATACAATGAATGGAAGAATGCATGAATGTTCACTTACATGCATCGGTTGCTGTCCATTGATCTCCTAAGTACCTATTCAGCCAAAAGGCATCTCTTGGAGTGTCCATTCACACCTTGGCCGAACCTAGACATGTCCATTGCTCTCCCATACATTCACCAAGCCTTCAAGTTCATTTCCTTAGCCATGAAGCTGCCCATTGAAGTACCATTCAGCTGAATTTGGACATAGCCTTTAAAGATACATTTCTAGATTAGTTTAATTCAATTAAAGCCGAATTTACTTAGTCTATTTGGCTATCTAATGTAATCTATAAATAGTTCTTTTCTCTTTGTAAAAAGGTTACAGAATTTGATTATTGAAAACTTGATTGTGAGGTTTCCTCCTATCCTATTTCGTACGAGTCTCGTTCTGACTTATCTAGCTCGCTAGTGGCGTCAACCCGACTTCTTGAACTTATCACCATCCTGGTGTGGCGTTCATCCACCTTTTTATACCTTTGGTTCCTACCTCTCTATAGGTAACGGGTCAAGGTCCATCTTCGATAATCCATTTAATCCACCTTGAGCAATATAAGTCCCGGGGCAATACTTCATATAGTATTGAATCGTTCTTCGCTTGAGTTCTATTTTTCCATTCCATTTTAACTATTAAATTATAAACAATATTTCTTTATTTCACCGAGCCTATCAAACATCTATCCAAACCATCTTTTGAACCCATTTTCTCAACTTTTGCTATAAAAAAATTATCTAACTCCATCTATCTACAAAATCGAACAAACTTCTCGTCGATGATCGGGCAATCAAGTGAATCGACTCCATCAACCGAGCCGGATCACATCAATTTATCTTGTTTGAAAAAGGTAAAACCGATCCTAAATTTTCTTCTCTTCAAGATCGACAAGGTAAAGTTTATGAAAATTTTCAAATACCTTTACTCTATTCGAATGTTGTTGAAAATCTTTTTGATGGTTTGATGTTTGGAAATTGTTTGTACCTTGTTGTGATTGATTGTTGTCTTTGGCCTAGTAGTGATCCGTTTGTGTTGGAAAGTGATTACACAAATCATGTTGTTAATAAGCGAAAGAGTGATTTAGTTTCCAATTGGCCATGGTACACTTTGCGTGTACATTCCCATGAATTGTTATTTTTGAATAAACATATTGAAATGTTTTGGATGAGGAATAATGTGTTTAAGTGCCTGCCATCGTTTACAACCAATTATCCCTAGATCCAACTTAGTTTTCATGTTTGTCACAATGGTCTAACGAAACTCTTTGATAAATTTATGTATGCTTGCTTTGTCCAATTGAGATTTTTGGCATATGT
This sequence comes from Gossypium hirsutum, assembly GCF_007990345.1. Lineage (NCBI taxonomy): Eukaryota > Viridiplantae > Streptophyta > Magnoliopsida > Malvales > Malvaceae > Gossypium > Gossypium hirsutum. The sequence goes on from NC_053436.1 coordinate 34,501,422, forward strand.
TTGATTGAATGAATATTTTACGAACTATCGAACACATTTGAATTTGACTCCTTTGAGTTTCTTTTTACCGGCTGTGGTAAGAATTTTTCAGGTTTGTGTGACATCTTCCATCCCATTTGATCAAGGAAAACCATGCACAAGTCAAAGTTCTCCCATGGATAAACAGCTCGACTTGAGGACAAGTCGCCTAAAAGAGGGGGGAATGATACGAGCACGCCCCGCAAACTTTATCAAACAAAGTCTATCAAGCTGAGCAATGACATGTTGGCAAGCTGATCCAAGCTTGTTTCCAGCTCCACGAGCTCCGTCCAGCTCAAATCCAGCTTATTCGAGCTCAATCCATCTTGCCTGAGCTAAACCGAGCTCACTCCTAGCTCACTTTCAACTCACGAGCTAAACCTTAGCTCAACTTCAGCTTAGGAGTTTAGCCTCAGCTCAACTTTAGCTCACGAGCTAAAGCTTAGCTCATTTTAGTTTAACTCGATTTTGTCTTTAATGCATTAAATAAAATTTGCACATATTTATTTAAGCATTAAACTTGTCTTATATTAATATTTGTTATTAATATGTCATAGATATCACATAACTTAAATGTGTTCACATTGTGCTGAATTTATGTGTGTTCACATGATGTCTTATGAATTGTTTTATTTCTTGTAGGTACAATGCTCATGGACGGCGTAATGAATGCTTGAAGAAACATCTCTTTTGGACATCCCATATGCATGAATGAACAACATTTAATTAGGTGCATGTATGACCAGATTCAAGGTGTTTACAAGTTCATGTATTTTCCAAATACATGAATACACAAAATACATGAATGCTTGGGTTCAAATGCACATTCAGTTACATGAATGATGAAGATTCATGCATGAATGTATCTAGAAGATCCAATCCCTTTGGACAGCACACATGCATGCATGAAAGGAAATTAATGCAAGTTCATGTAGGGCTTGGTGCAATGTATGAAGAGGTGCATGTAGAATTGAGGTTCAATGGACGGCATTTAAGGGAGTACATGTATTGGAGACGTTCATGCAAGTAGGGGCTATTTAATGTTCATGTTTTTGAAGGTTCATGGACCGAATTTATGGAAGAACATACATTGGGACGTTTCATGCATGATCCATGCATTTTCAAGCTAACCATTCAAGTATTCAAGGTGCATTAAAGCTTCATTCAGCCAAGGGGGATGATGGAACATTAAAGGGCTGCACATTCATGGATATTCATGATTTTTCTTCTAGAATTATCTAGGTGTTTATGGCCGAATTTCTTAGCTTCTAAGCTTGTCCATTCACCTACTTTTATTTAGGCTATAAATATATGTTATTTCATTTGTAAGAGGTTAGACTTTTCACTTAATGAAACTTTGTTAAACTTTTATGGAATTTGTGAGATTTCTTTCTCTCATATTTCGTTGAGGACTTCGTTGGCTTATCTAGGAAGCCTAGTGGCATCAACCCTGTTCTTTACTATCCCGAACTTATCACTATCAAATAGTGTGGCGTTCACCCATATACCGAGGTTCCTACTTTGCTAAGTAGCGGGTCGAGGTTTATCACTTTCATCTTCTACCTTGAAAGCCTATAAGCATTTTGGGTTGATATTTTCTAATATTGGTTCGTGCTTGCTTTTAAGAACCCTTTTCTTCCATATCCATCATCTATTTACTTCTTTCACTTTCCCTTCCAATTTAGCCGAATATACATATTATTCTTGTCCATAAACCATCATGGAACCATTATACATAGCTTCCGTCCTATTTTTTTCCATCAACTTCATTTCAAAAGTGAATTGAACGATACTTTCTCGTAGACGATCGGGCAACTCAGCATACGACTCGACCCTCCCCGAGGCGATTTGTATCAATTATTGAGCTAATTCCTTCCTTTGGACGTTCTTGAACTCATCCACGCATGTGTTACTGCTTATAGGTCAATTCAAAGTGTGAACAGCTACTTCTTGGCCGAATAAGTGCCTTGGAAAGTTAGGAGACAGCCACCATACATGCACTTAAGCCATTCCTATCATCCCATGCATTTGATCCATTCATGGACCAGCCTTTAATGTCCATACATGCATTCGACACTGATACGACCCTGCCCTGGAAACATTTCTTGGCTAGACTCACGAGCGAGGCTCGTTATTCTCACAAGCTCGTCCCAGCTCAATTTGGGCGGATTCTAGCTTATGGAGCTAGAATGCAATTTATTAAGTTTGCATTTAGATGATGGAATAAATAAGTTGCTGATTAGTTAATTAAATAAGTTAATTAATTTGTTTAAAAATCTGGACATTTTTATTTTAATGTGTCTTAGTTTATTACCTATTAAATAGATGTCTAATAGTTAATTAAGTGTGTCTAAATTTAAGACACATTTAATTCATGTTGTCAATTAATTTTTCCAGACGAATTTAATGTGCAGGATATTGTATACTTTGGACGAATTTAATGTTGTTAATTAATGTGTTTTGCTGCTGTTGTTTAATGCTGCTGTTGTTTAAATGCAGAATGTTAAACATGTCATGGTTTAGCCGAATTAATGTGTGAGATTTAAGCTAAGTAAATTTGTTGAATTTGCTAGGACAATGTACATGGACGGTAAAGAAGAGGTGGACAACATCATGCATAATTTGTGGAACAAATTAAGGAAGCATTTGACCAACATCATGCATAATTCATGGAAGAATTTGAGGAAGCATTTGACCAACATCATGCATAATTCATGGAAGAATTTGAGGAAGCATTTGGCCAACATCATGCATAATTCATGGAAGAATTTGAGGAAGCATTTGACCAACATCATGCATAATTCATGGAAGAATTTAAGGAAGCATTTGGCCAACATCATGCATAATTTAAGGAACAAATTGAGGAAGCACCATGGCCGAATTTGGCTTCCAATTTTACCCATTCGGCTACCCTTTTGTTTTGCCTATAAATATGTGTTAAATTTCATTGTAAGGGAAGAAGAACCTTGAATTAATATTTTTACATTTTGTGAGATTGTTTACAACTCTCATTGTTCTCCAAAGACTCGTTTGACTTATCAAGTAACCCTTGTGGCGTCAACCCATTCTTCTTATCCGAACTTATCACTTTGCATCCAAAGTGTGGCGTTCAAGTTATACCGAGGTTCCTATCATCTTTGATAGTGGGTCAAGGTTCCATTTTATTCGTTTTCCATCCATACAACATTTAACCTTTCCTAAGTATTCGTATAAGTCCCGGGTTAACACACTTATATTGTGTTGGTTCAACTTGAATACTTGGTTTTCATTCACCTATCATCCTCAATACACTTCATAACCCCTTTTGAACTAAATTTGAGCCTTTATCCCTTCTTTCTTAACCTATCTTCGACAAACCTTGATATTACTCCAATTCACGATCGGGTACATCAACGACTCGACTCTCATCACCGAGGCCGGGGCGTATCATCTGGTATCAGAGCTAACCGAATCGGAGTAAGAATCATCATCTTTGATATTATGGTTTTGTAAAAAAAAAAATTTTGCCTACGGTCTAGGCGCGGACGAAAAGAACGTGAAAGATCCGTATAAAAAAATCGAAATTAAAAAAAAAGTGATTGAAATTCATTTTAAGTTTTGTTTGATAGCCTACCATTTCCGACATCATTGCCCACCAAGCCAACTCAATTTTGTAAGCCGACGACAAACGGTATTGATTCGTCTATCTAGTTTGTGGAGAACTTCGAGAGGCGAAAATCGAGTGGAAAAAGGCACGAGTGGTGAGTACATTAGAGCGAGCAAAATCCATTAAACAAGTGTAAACACGAGTGGAGTGTTATCCAATTTTCTTTGTGAGTGAAATGTGAGATTTTTTTTGTGGTGAGGTATTTACTTTCTATTTTATTTTAATCATTTTTTTAGCAAAAAAAAATCATGTCACAAGAATTTTCCGAATTAGATTTCCAATATTTGAAGCAAGAGATACGTAGAATGGTGAAATCAAATTTTGATAAATTGCATGATCGATTGGATCGAGTGGAGGAAAGAGCCAGACGAAAACAAAATCTACCAAATCGAGAAATGGAGTCGAGATCATTGCGGCGATACGCGTCCAAAGACTACTCGCTAAGAGATTCTTATCGGGATTCCTATTCGTCAAGGAATTCAAGACGTGACAGCCTAGAGCTTGCAACTTCTCGACATGACGAACGAGAGAGGACGAGTTATTCATCGTATGATTCAAAGAAGTCCTTCCCGGAGGATTGTTCCCGAAGAAATGGACGAGAAGCCTATGAAAATATTTTCTCTTCCTTTGGGGCAAATGATTATATTTTTGATTCTTTCGTGTCGACTGCACATTGTAATGAAATCGAAAAAGTTAGAGAAAAAGAAAATGAAGAGAAAGGATTCGAAAAAGAAATTGAGATTGTACAAGAGTGCGAGCAAGAAAAAGAAAATGAAAGAAATGAAAAAGAGATTGAAAAAGAAAAAGAAATCAAAAAAGAGAGTGAGGTCGAAAATAAAATTGAAAACGAGAGAGGAAATGAAAAGAGAAAAAAAGAAGTTGAGATTAAAAAAGAAACGAGCGAAAAAGAGACAAATGAACTAGAAAAAGTGAGGAGCATTTCAACTAATCCATATGAAACTTGTTCTTGTTCTGTTTCTGCTTTTCAGGTATCCAAAAGGCCGAGTGACGATAATTTACAACTCCAATACCTTTCCAAGGAGAGAAGGTTCACCTTGGTTGAAAAGGTAACGTTCTCAACTATCTTAGTTCGCCTATGCCAAAAGAGGAGCGAGGTATGAGTTTTGAAATTCTTAAAGCACCTCTGTTTTATTCGATTGTTGATGGAAACCTTGTTGATGAATTGTCCTTTAGAAGTGATCTGAACTTTGATGTGGTTACTTGCCATCCTTTGATTGATGATAATACATTTGCGCGGAATGATGGCAAGAAGAATAACGCTTTTGGAAATTGCGATGCTGATGAGTTTGTTAGTAAAATAATAATTATTCGGCATTTGCAAGATAAAAAGACATATAATCCATTCCATCGGCTTGATTTGGGTAAAAATATGCACTCATTGATCTTTTGTGAGAAACTACTTTGTATAAACAAGAATGTGCGTATGAGATTTGAGACGTATGAATGCTTGAAAACATGCATGTCTTTGATTTGTTTGTTTGATATGACGATGACATGTAAAATGGTTAGTGCACTTAAAGTTGAAGATGGTGCCTCAAATCTGCTTTGTTATCCAAATTCTGCATTTTTGAGCAAAATTGACCGACTGAAATTTAGATTACATGATCATTTGGATGAGTTCTCGATGTATTTTGATTATAATTCCAATTTGATTATGATGCATGCTCTATTGTCGAGTATGGAGATCCATTTTGAAAAGGTTAATTCAAGCAAGGAATTTCGACTACTCTACATTGCCGAGGAGAGAAGGTTTGTGTTGACCGAACAAGGTAAAACTGATCTTTGTTTTCCTACTTTTAAAGGTAAGCCTCATGAACTTTTTGAAACATCGTTGTACTCTTTAGGTGGTGATAAAGATAGTGTTGTTGATTTGACTCGTTATTCACATGCTGGTTATGACTTGTGGAAACAATTTGAGACATTTGAATGCCTTAGAACATGTTCATTTTTGTTTCGAATAATTGACGAGGCATTAGCGAGTAAATTAATTTGTTTGCATGATTGTCAACATGTTGCTTTGAATCTGTCCACTCGCATGGAATTTTCTTGTTCTATTCTGCTTGCATTGGATTACAAATTTATCTGAAACACTTTTTGCTAATTCATGGTTATTCCTTTCAGTTGTTCCAATTCCAATCCGTCCCATTCGACCGAGGAAAGCTGAGTAAAAGTTGCTGTGTTCGAGTGAACCAATGGCTCGACTTGAGGACAAGTCGTTCTAAAGAAGGGGGGGATGATACGACCCTGCCCTGGAAACATTTCTTGGCTCGACTCAGAGCGAGGCTCGTTATTCTCACAAGCTCGTCCCAGCTCAATTTGGGCGGATTCTAGCTTATGGAGCTAGAATGCAATTTATTAAGTTTGCATTTAGATGATGGAATAAATAAGTTGCTGATTAGTTAATTAAATAAGTTAATTAATTTGTTTAAAAATCTGGACATTTTTATTTTAATGTGTCTTAGTTTATTACCTATTAAATAGATGTGATACGAGTCACAAAAGCCCAAATTCTTGAAGGCGAGGCCCAATAAGCAAATTCCCAGCCCAATCAAGAAATCCATCCATACTTAGTTGAAAATCAGGCCAAATTGTCAAAGTGGCCCAAGTTGTAAAGTTTTATTTTTATTTTTATTTATTTATTTATTTATTTACTTAGTTTAAATTTTTATGTCATATTCAGTCCAAGAGTCCCAGATAAAATGACCTTTGACCGAATTTCCATATTAAAATAATTAGGAGTTTTTTTTATTTTAGTTTTCTAATTAGATTAGGACTAGTTATAAGGCCTATTTAAAGGCATGGCTGTCCACCTTGTTAAACACTTATCATTATTATTAAAATTTCAGATTTGTTGAGAGCAGAATTTTCTTTGAGTTTTCTCCAAGATTTCTCTCTTGAGTTTTCTTTAGAAGTTGTTTTAACAATCTTTTGATTGTGAGAGCCATCTTCAACCTTCTTCTTGCCATTGATGTTCTTTGGAGGGGAGATTAGAGCCGTTTGAAGGGATTTGTGAAATCTTTCGGGATTTCAAGGATCTTTAGGACTTTCTTTATTTCTTGCTGTTTCGTTTTATTTCTTTATTTCTACTTGTGCTGAATCATTATCTAATCTATTTTCTGTTCTTATTGTGTTTTCAGCCTTTTTCTATCTTAAGGAATCAGCCCAAAAATCCCCAATTTCTAGGGTTTTTCCATACTCTTTTTGGGTGAAATTAGATTGTCGAAATTTCGAAAAAACTATCTTGATGTTCAATTGGGCAGAATCACAATCTCCTTGAGGGTTTCAAGAACCCTAACACTTATTTCTATTCTCAATTTGATTCTTTGCTGATTTGGGGATTTTATTTCAGATCTGAAAATTCAAAAATCTAATCTTTTAATTTTCTGTTTCGTTTCAGATCTAATTGTTTAAGGTTTTCGTAGGAGTTTCTCGTGACTTGGCAACTCGATCTTGGTCCGCGCGCAACCCCGTATCTGATGTGAGCTTGCCTACGAACCAAATGGAGAACGAACAAGAAGCTATTAAGCTGCCCATTGGTCCAATAACGCGAGCTAGAGCTAAACGATTTAAAGTTGCTATTTTAGCATTGGTGGAACGGATTGAGGAAAATGAAAGCAAAGAGCTTAAAGACGAGCTGAATATTTTCAACTTCTTTGAAGTTGAAATTCGTTCTAGCTAATTAAATTGCTGCGGGATTTTAAAGCATTTAATTAAGTCTTATTACAGCTTATTAATATGTTTTTATTTAATATAAGTGTTTAATATGTCTTAATTTAGTTACATTAAAGATGTCTTGATTTCATTTAGTTTGTCTAAATTATTACATGTCTTAAATCTGTTCAACCGAATTTGTGTCATGCTTTATTAATATTTAAGTTGTTTCAATGTTAAATTAGGATGTTCACATTATGTATTTACTTAGTTCAGCTTAATTTGATTGAAATTAATTAAGTTCATGTGTGTTTTTAGGTACAGCCGAATTTGAAGATTCATTGGGCAGATTCATGCATGAAGATTCAATGGATGTGAAGATGCATGCATGTTGGGTTCAATGCACCAAATGATATATGCATGGACTATATTAAAGATGGTGTGCTGATTGTTGAAGTTCTCTAAGTGACCATTCGGCCAAAAGAGATGATTTTCCATTCTCCAAAGCTGCCATTTATTTCCTTCACATTGCTGGGTACATTGTGGCTATTCGGTTCATGATGTTCACACCTTATGGTCATTCAAAACCGTCCATTCACACTTCCAAATGACTGTTCAAGTTGCTAATTAATGATGGTAATTTTTCAGCAAGAGTTGCTTCATTATTGACCTTATTAAACTCCATTGGCCGAATGTAGCTGCTGCCAATTTTCCAAGTTCGTTGAAGCTCTTCCTTGGTCTATATTCAGCCGAACATTGATTCAAGACCATTCATGGATCTTAGCTCAAAATTAGTTCAATGTTTACTTAGTTTTTAAGTATTGAACTTGACTATTCGGCTACTAGTCACTTAAGCTATAAATAGTTCTTGAATTTCTTGTAAAAGGACTTTTTGCCAAATTTCTGAATGAAATATAATTTTAGTGAGAAATTCACTCTCTTTATTCTCCAAAGCTCAAATTGACTTATCTTCAACGAGTGGCGTCAATCTGACTTTGTTCGAACTTATCACCCATTGGTGTGGCGTTCTTCATACCGTAGGTTCCTATTTTGCTAAATAGAGGGTCTCGGTTTTTATCCTATTTCCATTTCTTTCTTTGAAACCTTAAGCCCGGGTCCTTATTTGATAATAAGGGTTCGATCTTGTTTCATCGAATTACCCAGCAAACAACAACCCATCAAACTCCTTTGTTCCTAAAGCCATCCAACTTCAAACACCAAGACTTGAATTTGATTCAATTCCGACACTACCTAATTTCGATCGGGAAAGATTACGACTCGTCTTTACATCCGAAACGAGCTCGTATCAGTTGGTATCAGAGCTAGCTAAATTAGGTACGTAAATCGTAGCTTCGAAAAAAAAAAGTTAAAAAAAAAAGTTTCGAAAAAAAAAGAGTCTGGAAACACTTCAACGAAAATTTTTCCGAAATCATATTATACACCCTTTTATACCCCTTTGAGTGAAATTTCACACTATTAAAAAAAAATTTCAATTCGTGAATTCATTTTATACGTCACATCTTTAAACCTTTCTTTCTTTCGAGCCTACCCTAAACCATACGATTTTCCTTTGTTTAGCCTTTGAAGCCGACCCACAAGTGGGATAAGTCTAAGGTAGCTTTTTAGAATATCGAGAGTTGGATTTGAGAGGTAAAAGGCAAGAGAGTACATCAAGATAAAAGCCGAAAATAGAGTGAAACACGAGAGGAGTGAATTTTTTTCTTGTGAGAGAATTTGTGAGGTTTTTGTGGTGAGGAAATATTTTGTTCTTATTTTAAACATGTCTAGGAGTCCGGATTGTCGAGCAACAAGTGGAGGAGCTTCGAATGCTGCTGGTGGAGGAGTAAACCTTCAACCGAGGAGAAACGTTCCCAGAGGTGGAGTGCCCGATCTCCAAGTCCAAGCAATCGTACGAGAAATCTCTCGTCTGTTCCAACCTCAATTCGATTCTCTCAATGAACGAATGGAACAAATGGAGGAACAAAGCCAACGTGCGAACACCCCTCCTATTCCGAGAAGAGAGCGAGAACGTCCATGGCAACATGCAAATGATCTATATGAACAAAGTGACGATGAAAGTGATCGAGGTTCACGACAAAGTGCAAGGAGACGAGGTCATCGAGCACGAGAACAAAGAGATCGAGAGAGGCCCGGTGATGATTTAAAGAATATTAAAATGGCGATTCCTGCTTTTCAAGGAAGATCGGATCCCGAGGCCTATCTTGAATGGGAGAAGAAGGTGGAATTAGTTTTCGAGTGCCACAATTACTCGGAAAGCAAAAAGGTGAAGTTAGCTGCTATAGAATTCTCCGACTATGCCATAATATGGTGGGATCAACTCACGTTGAGCCGAAGACGCAATGGAGAACGTCCCGTGTCTACATGGGCGGAAATGAAAGCAATAATGAGAAAGCGTTTTATTCCTGCTTACTATCACCGGGAGTTGTATCAAAAGCTCCAAAGCTTAACTCAAGGCCAACGAAGCGTGGAGGATTATTACAAAGAAATGGAAGTGGCCATGATCCGCGCCGATGTGGAGGAAGATCGAGAAGCCACCATGGCTCGATTTCTCGTCGGTCTTAACCGAGATATCGCAAATATCGTCGAACTACACCACTATGTTGAGGTTATTGATATGGTCCATATGGCCATAAAGGTCGAAAAACAACTAAAAAGAAAAGGTACGTCACGAACTTTCTCTAACACTTCTTCTATGCCTAGGTGGGGGCAAGGGACCAACAAACGTGACATACCAAGCCGAAACAAAGAAGTAAGTGGTGCCACCAAGTTCAACAAACCGATTGCCGAAACGAGTAAAGGAAAGATGGAAGCCCAACCAAGTCGATCTCGAGACATAAAATGTTTCAAATGCCTTGGAAGGGGCCACATCGCGAGCCAATGTCCAAATCGGAATGTGATGTTTGTTCGAGACGATGGCGAGATTGAATCTGAAAGTGAACAAGAGAAGGAGGCCATTGAACAAACCGAAGATGAAGAAGATGTTGAACAAGCCGAAAATGGAGAAATATTGGTGGTGAAGAGAAGCCTTACTTTGCAAGGTGCCGAAAACGATCAACAACGCGAAAACATTTTTCATACGCGATGTCAAGTGCAAGGTAAGATTTGTTGCGTTATAATTGATGGGGGAAGTTGTACAAATGTGGCAAGTTCAATGATGGTGGAGAAACTCGGATTGGCCACCATTAAACATCCCCATCCGTATAAACTCCAATGGCTTAACGATGGTGGAGAATTGAAGGTAACGAAGCAAGTGTTGATTTCGTTTACAATTGGGAAGTATCAAGATGAAGTTATGTGTGACGTCGTACCAATGCATGCGGGGCATCTTCTTTTGGGGCGGCCTTGGCAATTCGACAAGCGAGCGATTCATGACGGATATACAAACCGATACTCTTTCAAACACATGGGACGAATGGTGACGTTAGCTCCATTATCACCGAAACAAGTGTATGAAGATCAACTCAAAATGAGGAGTTCGATTGAAAAATCAAAAGAAATCGAGAGAGAGCAAAAAAATGAAAAGAATAAAGAAAAGAGTGAAGAAAAGAAGAAAAACAAAAAGATGAGTGATAAAAAAAGAGAGAGTGATTCAAAAGAAAAAGAAACGAGTGATGAAAATGAAAAAAAGAATTTGTTGGTAAAAGAGAGAGAAGTTCGAAAATCGATGTTATTGAAACAACCATTATTGGTTCTTTTGTACAAGGAGAGCTTGCTTGGCACTAACGAATTTGATGATAAGTTGCCCTCTTCTATTTTGTCTGTGTTGCAGGAATTTTGAGACGTATTCCCGGAAGAAATCCCGAGTGGGTTACCACCTATTCGTGGAATCGAACACCAAATAGATCTTGTGCCGGGAGCCGCGATTCCAAACCGACCTGCTTACCGGAGCAATCCTGAAGAGACGAAAGAATTACAAAAGCAAGTAAATGAACTCCTTGAAAAGGGCTATGTGCGCGAAAGCCTTAGTCCATGCGCCGTGCCTGTTTTGCTTGTCCCGAAAAAGGATGGAACGTGGAGGATGTGCGTGGACTGCCGTGCTATAAACAAGATAACTATCAAGTATCGTCATCCTATACCACGATTGGATGATATGCTTGACGAGCTAAGTGGCGCAAGTCTGTTTTCAAAAATTGATCTTAAGAGTGGTTATCACCAAATACGGATGCGTGAGGGTGATGAATGGAAGACTGCGTTTAAAACGAAGCATGGGCTTTACGAATGGCTCGTTATGCCATTTGGCTTAACGAACGCCCCAAGCACGTTCATGAGGCTTATGAATCACATTCTAAGACCTTTTATTGGTAGATTTTGCGTCGTATACTTCGATGATATATTAGTTTATAGTAAAAATTTAGATGATCATGTTTTACATTTGAAGGCTGTTTTGGAAGTATTGAGGAAAGAAACTTTGTATGCTAATTTAAAGAAATGTGAATTTTGCACTAACAAGGTTGTGTTTTTAGGTTTCGTTGTTAGTTCGGAGGGCCTTGAAGTCGATCAAGAGAAGGTCAAGGCGATCCAAGAATGGCCCCGTCCGACGAATGTCTCCCAAGTCTGAAGTTTCCATGGATTAGCAAGTTTTTACCGTCGATTCGTGCCAAACTTCAGCACCTTAGCCGTACCATTGACTGGAGTTATTCGTAAGAATTCCAACTTCGTTTGGGGAGAGGAACAAGAAAAATCCTTTTTGAAAATTAAAGATTGTCTAACTCATGCACCGTTATTAGCTTTGCCTAATTTTGATAAAACCTTCGAGTTAGAATGTGATGCCTCAGGTTTAGGCATTGGAGCCGTGTTGATGCAAGATGGACGGCCTATTGCCTATTTTAGCGAGAAAGCAATATAAGTCCCGGGGCAATACTTTACATAGTATTGAATCATTCTTCGCTTGAGTTCAATTTCCATTCCATTTTATCTATCTACTTAAACTTTATTTTCTTTGTTAAATCGAACCATCCATTCTCCAAACCAAGCCATTTTTGAACCCTTTTAATTACTTCCGCTTAAAACAACTCCATAAAGTTATCTCCATTCGACATCAACCAATACTTCTCGTCGATGATCGGGCAAATTCATGCATGTGTCGAATGCATGTATGGACATTAAAGGCTAGTCCATGAATGGATCAAATGCATGAGATGATAGAATGCATGAATGGCTTAAGTGCATGTATGGTGGCTGTCTCTTAACTTTCCAAGGCACTTATTCGGCCAAGAAGTAGCTGCTAACTAATTCTATGTTGACCATAGAGCTCCTTGAACATGTTCACACTTTGAATTGACCTATAGGCTACTACACATGCATGGATGGGTTCAAGAACGTCCAAGGGAAGGAATTAACTCAATAATTCAACACATTGATTGAATTAAGTGCATGCACAAAGGGGAGAACGAATTTACTAGGTTCATGCTACCATTTATGAACTTACATGCCATTAAAGTGTTTAATTATGAAGATACATGGTCCATACAAGTGCATGAACGTCCCAAGGAGATGAATGCAACCTTTTGGTGCACATACAAGTCACTTGAAGCATTTCTTTATGACTAAGCATTCATGCACAAACTAAGGGGGAAGAAAGTGTCCATTCAGCTAGTGCATGAATCTGCCGAATTTATGAACTATTTTAATACATTAGTGTGAACGTTTTTATTATTGTGTGAACACCTAGATGCCGAATTTGAATGGTCATCTATATGCCTATAAATATTTGTTTTCTTTCATTTGTAAAGGACTTTTTGACTTTTGACTTTTGATCATTTGAATGAACTTTGTTCAAAGAGTGAGTTTTCTCCTCTCTAAATTCGTACGAGTTTCGATCTGACTTATCTAGCGTGCTAGTGGCGTCTATCGTTCTCTTTTGAACTTATCACCATCCTGGTGTGGCGTTCATCCACCTTTTTATACCTTTGGTTCCTACCTCTCTATAGGTAACGGGTCAAGGTCCATCTTCGACTTCCATTAAACCCACCTTAAGCAATATAAGTCCCGGGGCAATACTTTACATAGTATTGAATCGTTCTTAATACTTAAGTTCATTTTTTTCATCTCCATCCTATTTATTAAATATAAACTTTATTTCTTTTCATATTAAACCGAACCTACAAAATATCCGAATTTAGCCTATCTTTTGAACCCTTTTAAAAGTCTTCCGCTTAAACTGAAAACAATCTTCATCTTAAAGCAATTTCGAACGAACTTCTCGTCGACGATCGGGCAATCAAGTGAATCGACTCAATCAACCGAGCCGGATCACATCATTTGGTATCAGAGCTACTAAAACGAGGAATGCCGACATTCGTACCAAGCTCGGAGTAGGTTCGTAATGTGAAAAAAAAAATTTAGGTTGTAATTTTTTTTTCTTCTCTTCTTCCTTTGTATTTCAGCATATTGTAATTGAAAAAAAATCAAAAAAAAAAAGAGAAGAGGAAATTTGAAAAAAAATTCAAAAAAAAAATTTTTTTTTTGAAGAATAAAAAAAAAGTGAAAAGTCTTGTGAGTTTTATTTTGCTTCTTGTTGCTTCCGAGCATCCATTCATTCTACCATTCCCTCTACCCCTCCCAAAATGCCACACATACTTTGATTTTTATTTTCTTTGTTTAGCCTACCCTACACCCGACGTTATCCCTTGTAACCCATTTGAAGCCGACCCTCTAAGCCGCAATAAGTCTTCTTGAAACAAAATACGAATTCACGAGAGTCAGACGAGCGGAAAAAGGCACGAGTGGTGAGTACATTAGAGCGAGCAAAAGCCATTAGACAAGTGTAAACACGAGTGGAGTGTTATCCAATTTTCTTTCCGAGCGAAATTGTGAGGTTTGTGGTGAGGTACTTCATTTTTTTTATTTTGTTTTGTGATCTAACATTTTCTTTTTAGCAACAAAAATCATGTCATACGAAGAGTTCACCGAATCGGAATACCAATATTTGGTTCAATAAAAGCGAAGAATGGCGACTAAACGAGACCAAAGTGATTGAGTTTCTTCAAGTCGTAAAACGGAACCAAGAACCCCACGGAGATATACCCTCGACTACTACTTAAGAAAAAGTTCCTATCGTGATTCCTTTTCGCCATCTACTTCGAGACAAAGAGATTTATACTATGACGCATATTCATCAGCGAATTCGAGAAGTGACTTCGATCGAAAGTCCTTTTCATCAAGAAATTTGAGAAGACGAGAAGCCGATTACGATTTTGATTCATTCCAAGATGGCGTTCGAAGAGAAAGACATACTCCTACTAGATCTTCAAAGAAATCTTACCCGGAGTATTCTTCACGAAGTTTTGATTGTGAATCATATGCAAATAGTTCTTCATCTTTCGAACAAGATTTGTATTCTCATCGTTCTTTTGTACATTATTGTAAAGAGAAAACAAAGAAAAGAAAAGAAAAAGAAAAAGCAAGAGAAGAAAAAGAAAATGAAATAAAAAGAAAAGAGAGGCAAGAGGCAAGTAAGAGAGAAAATGAGCGAATCTTGAGAGAACTTGAAAAAGCCTTTGAAAAAGCCTTTGAAAAGCAAAAAGAAAATGAAAAAGGAAATGAAAAGAAATTTGAGAGTGAAAAAGAAGATGAAAAAGAAATTGAAACAAAAGAAACGAGTGATCCAGAAGAAAAAGAATCGAGTGAGAAAACAAGTGAGCAAGTGAGGATTATTTCCACTAACCCACCTGTTCGATCTTCTTGTGAGTTAACTTTTCAGGTTCCTAGAAGTTTGTGCGACCAATTCCATCTACATTACCTTCCAAACGAAAGGTGTTTTAGGTTGTTCGAAAAAGGTAAGTTCGCGAATGACTACCACCCACTTGCGATTGAAGGTAAGGAAGGTAAGGATTCTTTGTTTATCGAATCAAAGTCACTTGATTTGGATAATTTTTGTGCACTTATTGTTGTTAACGATTTTGTTTTAAAAGGTGCCATATACAGCTTTTTTTATGACGATTACTACATTGGCAATTTTGTTGACAACATTCGATTTGTTTTCTCTAAGCGAATTTTGAATGTGTTTGATCAAAGTCTGTCACTTAAAAATTCTGACATGTTTGACCATGCGAACTTTTTGAATTCATGTGTTCAATCTTTATGTTTAAATATGCCTGCTCAATTGATTTGTGATAAATCTGCCTGTTTGAAAAGTTGCATGTTCTCTAAAAATTATTTGTTTGGCATCTATGTTAAAAGATCTTCACATGATATTTGCAATTGTGTTCTTTATGAACAATCTTTGAGTTTTTGTGCGAAATTTCCATGTAGTGATTTACATTCCCGATTGATACTCTTGAAGCATGAACCTTTGCATATTGGTATGCTCGGTTTTGTCAAATCAACATGTGTGTTTAAACTAGTGAAATATAATTCGTGTGGTGAGTTGATTATATCTTCTTCTAATATGTTGCTTGTTGGAATTCCTAATCAAGTTCGTGTGTTCAAGCCTGGTATTTGCTACATGAATTCATTTTATGGAAACATTAAGCGCTTTGCATCATTTACATTGAAATTATGTTTGCTTGAAGTTCGAATTTTTGATAAGAAGGTGAAATTCAATGATTTGGGTTTCAATTTTGATTCATTTATTAATCACCTTGTTTGGCCACATTTGAAATTTTCGTTTCATTTCGAGAAGGTAAGGCCAACCTATGTTTTTGGAATTGAATCAAATTTCCATGGTAACTTTCCTTTTCCATTTAAGTCCATAGTTTTCGATAATACTAACCCGTCTTATTTTTGTGAATTCCACCCCTCGAGGAGCAAGACATGTCATGGTGCGTCACCACCTATTCAAATTTATCGAAGTAATAGGTTTGTCTTACGTTATCTATCCAAAGAGAGAAGATTCATTTTGACTGAGAAAGGTAAACCCAATCCTCAATTTTCTTCTCTTCATATTCGTCAAGGTAAGTCATCTGAAAATTTTCAAATATCTTTGCTCACTTCGATTGAAGTTGAAAATTCCATTGATTGGTTGTTTGGAAATTATTTATACTTTGATGTGATGGATTTTTCCTTTTGGAATGGTGATGATGTGATTATTACGTTGGAATTTGGAGACTCCCCTCATGTTGTTCAAAAACGAAAGGAAGAATTAGCATACCTTTGGCCATGGCATACCTTGCATGAGCAAGACAAAGGACCAAATGAGTTACTATATTCGATTAAAGAAATTAAAATGTTTTGGATGAGGAATAATGTGTTTAAGTGCCTACCATCGTTTTTAACCAATTATCCCTTGATCCAACTTAGTTTTCATGTTTGTAACGATGGTCTAACGAAACTCTTTGATAAATTTATGTATGCTTGCTTTGTCCAATTGAGATTTTTGGCATATGTTCGATTGAATGAATATTTTATGAACTATCGAACACATTTGAATTTGACTCCTTTGAGTTTCTTTTTATTGGCTGTGGTAAGAATTTTTCAGGTTTGTGTGACATCTTCCATCCCATTTGACCGAGGAAAACCATGCATGAGTCAAAGTTCTCCCATGGACAAATGGCTTGACTTGAGGACAAGTCGCCTAAAAGAGGGGGGGAATGATACGAGCACGCCCCGCGAACTTCATCGAGCAAGTCTGTCAAGCCGTTTGTCCATGGAGTCAAATTCGACTTGTCCATGGAGTCAAATTCGGCAAGATGGACGGCCTATTGCCTATTTTAGCGAGAAACTCAATGGTGCCGTCTTAAACTATCCGACTTATGACAAGGAGCTCTATTCATTGATTCGAGCCTTAGAGACGTGGCAACACTATCTTTGGCCCAAAGAATTCGTCATACATACCGATCACGAATCCTTGAAGTACTTAAAGGGTCAACACAAGTTGAATAAGCGGCATGCTAAGTGGGTAGAATTTCTCGAATCTTTTCCATATGTTATTAAATATAAAAAAGGTAAGGAAAACGTAGTGGCTGATGCACTATCTCGAAGGTATGCGTTGTTAAATATTTTGGATGCTAAGTTAATGGGGTTTTTATTTCTTAAAGATTTATATGTCAACGATGCTGACTTTAGTGAATTCTTTAGGTTATGCGCAAAGGGAGCTTACGAGAAGTACTATCGACATGATGGGTACTTGTTTCGAGAAGGAAAGCTTTGTATACCCCAAGGTTCCGTACGAGAACTGTTGATCGAAGAATCTCATAGTGGAGGATTAATGGGGCACTTCGGAGTTGCAAAGACGTTAGCCATGCTCAACGAACATTTCTTTTGGCCTAAGATGCGACGAGATGTCGAACGATTTTGTAATCGATGCATTGCATGCAAACGGGCTAAGTCACGAATTAAGCCCCATGGTTTGTATAAGCCATTGCCTATTCCCGAAACCCCTTGGTCTGATATCTCAATGGATTTCGTGCTAGGCTTACCGAGGAGTAAAAATGGCCGAGATTCAATATTTGTGGTTGTAGATAGGTTCTCAAAAATGGCTCATTTTATAGCATGTCATAAAACTGATGATGCCGTGAATATTGCTAATTTATTTTTCAAAGAAGTGGTCAGGTTGCATGGCATGCCTAGGATGATTGTGTCTGACCGAGACGCGAAGTTTCTTAGCCATTTTTGGAGGACACTATGGGGGCGCCTTGGAACGAAGTTGCTGTTTTCAACCAC
Organism: Gossypium hirsutum; assembly: GCF_007990345.1. Lineage (NCBI taxonomy): Eukaryota > Viridiplantae > Streptophyta > Magnoliopsida > Malvales > Malvaceae > Gossypium > Gossypium hirsutum. The sequence continues at coordinate 34,519,381 of NC_053436.1, forward strand.
TTGCCATCCGCAAACGGACGGCCAAACCGAAGTGGTCAATCGGATTTTGTCTACATTGCTTCGAGCTATCATCCGGAAAAATTTGAAGGCTTGGGAAGAATGTTTACCACATGTGGAGTTTGCGTATAATCGAGCTATTCACTCAGCTACCAAGTTTTCTCCTTTTGAAATCGTTTATGGTTTCAATCCGTTAACACCATTTGATTTAATGCCATTGCCTTCTAACCAATTTGTGCATGTAGATGGAAAGCGTAAAGCTGATTTCGTCAAGCAATTGCACCAACGAGTTCGAGAAAACATTGAGGCAAGGACCAAGAACTATGAACAACATGCTAACAAAGGTCGTAAACGAGTTGTGTTCGAGCCGGGAGATTGGGTGTGGTTGCATATGCGCAAGGAAAGATTTCCTATGCAACGACGATCTAAACTACTTCCGAGAGGGGATGGACCGTTTCAAGTCCTTGAACGAATTAATGACAATTCTTATAAATTGGACTTGCCTGGTGAATATAATGTTAGCGCGACTTTTAACGTTTCTGATTTGTCTCCGTTTGATGCAGATTCCGATTTGAGGACAAATCGTTCTGAAGAGGAGGGGAATGATGTGAGCTTGCCTACGAACCAAATGGAGAACGAACAAGAAGCTATTAAGCTGCCCATTGGTCCAATAACGCGAGCTAGAGCTAAACGATTTAAAGTTGCTATTTTAGCATTGGTGGAACGGATTGAGGAAAATGAAAGCAAAGAGCTTAAAGACAAGCTGAATATTTTCAACTTCTTTGAAGTTGAAATTCGTTCTAGCTAATTAAATTGCTGCGGGATTTTAAAGCATTTAATTAAGTCTTATTACAGCTTATTAATATGTTTTTATTTAATATAAGTGTTTAATATGTCTTAATTTAGTTACATTAAAGATGTCTTGATTTCATTTAGTTTGTCTAAATTATTACATGTCTTAAATCTGTTCAACCGAATTTGTGTCATGCTTTATTAATATTTAAGTTGTTTCAATGTTAAATTAGGATGTTCACATTATGTATTTACTTAGTTCAGCTTAATTTGATTGAAATTAATTAAGTTCATGTGTGTTTTTAGGTACAGCCGAATTTGAAGATTCATTGGGCAGATTCATGCATGAAGATTCAATGGATGTGAAGATGCATGCATGTTGGGTTCAATGCACCAAATGATACATGCATGGACTATATTAAAGATGGTGTGCTGATTGTTGAAGTTCTCTAAGTGACCATTCGGCCAAAAGAGATGATTTTCCATTCTCCAAAGCTGCCATTTATTTCCTTCACATTGCTGGGTACATTGTGGCTATTCGGTTCATGATGTTCACACCTTATGGTCATTCAAAACCGTCCATTCACACTTCCAAATGACTGTTCAAGTTGCTAATTAATGATGGTAATTTTTCAGCAAGAGTTGCTTCATTATTGACCTTATTAAACTCCATTGGCCGAATGTAGCTGCTGCCAATTTTCCAAGTTCGTTGAAGCTCTTCCTTGGTCTATATTCAGCCGAACATTGATTCAAGACCATTCATGGATCTTAGCTCAAAATTAGTTCAATGTTTACTTAGTTTTTAAGTATTGAACTTGACTATTCGGCTACTAGTCACTTAAGCTATAAATAGTTCTTGAATTTCTTGTAAAAGGACTTTTTGCCAAATTTCTGAATGAAATATAATTTTAGTGAGAAATTCACTCTCTTTATTCTCCAAAGCTCAAATTGACTTATCTTCAACGAGTGGCGTCAATCTGACTTTGTTCGAACTTATCACCCATTGGTGTGGCGTTCTTCATACCGTAGGTTCCTATTTTGCTAAATAGAGGGTCTCGGTTTTTATCCTATTTCCATTTCTTTCTTTGAAACCTTAAGCCCGGGTCCTTATTTGATAATAAGGGTTCGATCTTGTTTCATCGAATTACCCAGCAAACAACAACCCATCAAACTCCTTTGTTCCTAAAGCCATCCAACTTCAAACACCAAGACTTGAATTTGATTCAATTCCGACACTACCTAATTTCGATCGGGAAAGATTACGACTCGTCTTTACATCCGAAACGAGCTCGTATCAGTATCATTTGGTATCAGATTTTGGGCGTTTTGGGTGTTCTTGGTTGATTTCTAAACTGATCTCTATTTTTTAAAGCATAAACAGCAGTTTTACCCAGAAAAATTGTTCAAAAAAATTCATTTGAGTGGGTAAACGTTGTCCTATTGATCTGAAATTTTACATACATGTTTTTGGCACTGTGATTGAATATAAAAAAATTATTCCCGCAAAAAAATCAGTCAAAAAAGTCAAAAAAATCAAAAAATACGAAATTCAATAAAAATTTAAAAAACGATTCAGCGGGTTGAATTTGGTGCCAAAAATTTCCAGATCGAAAATTCAATATATAAGGACACTCCAGATTTAATTTCGTGATTTTTGGAGATCGGAAACACCTCGAACGAAGTTGTCAAGTTACTCCGCAGTTTTTCGGGTTTTCTGTTTTCAGCAATTTTTATTGATTCTTAGCTGTAGGTTTTCATTTGTTTGCTTTTTATTATCCTTTTAAAATATCTAACACCTTCTTGTTTCTTGTGTTAGTAGGATTTAAACGTGTGCACAATCCTTCCTCGGTGCAACACGAATCACTTGGTGTCTCGTCAGTTTTTGGCATCCTAGTGCAAATTAGGATTCTTTGGTAGTTTGGTTCACACTCTCTAATTGGTTGATATAAACTCTGATAAAGAACTCACAAGATTGAATTCGACCTCATTGAGAATTTGATTTTTCTTTTTGAGTGATTAATGGTGAGGTTTGCTAACTTTTATTTTTGAGTGTTGAGTGTTTATTTTTTACAGGTTTTGAAGATGTCTAAAGGTGATAATAATGATGCACTTATGAAAGTCCAACAACAGTTAGACAGACATACTGCTGCAATCACACAAATAAATGCTACACTTCAAGCATTGAATACTACTTTGAATGAGGTACGAGTGAATTAAAAACATCAATATCGAGATCCAATTAAGGAAGATAGGGATAACCAGCCCCATAGGTGCAACCCTCAACGTGTCCCTAGAATGGATGATGATTGTCATGATCATGGACAATCATCTTTGGCAAAACCAAAGAGCGAGCAGCAACGAGAACATCTCTTTCATACTCGCTGCCACGTACAAGGTAAGCTTTGTAGAGTTATTATTGATGGTGAAAGTTGCTCGAACATAGCCAGCACGACGATGGTGGAAAAGCTTTGCTTAACCACTACCAAGCATCCACAACCTTATCAACTACAAGGGCTTAGCAACGAAGGCCAATTTAGGGTCACTCAACAAGTGCGCATCGCCTTTTCTATCGGTAAGTATCAAGACGAAGTTGTGTGCGACGTAATGCCTATTCAAGCCTGCCATTTGTTGCTAGGAGAACCGTGGCAACTGGATCGAAAAGTCACTCACGATGGTCGTACCAATAGGTATTCTTTCAAGCATCAAGGAAAGAAACTCACCTTAGTGCCACTCACTCTGGAACAAGTCCATGAGGACCAAATCAAACTGAAAAATTCTGTTAAAACAAGTGAGGAAAAAGAAAAAGAGAATGAAAAAGAGCAAAAAGAGATTGAGAGTGAAAAAGAAATTGAAGAAAGAAGAGAAAATGAATTAGAAAAAGAAACAAAAGAAAAAGACGTGGAAAGGGTAGTGAGGAATGTTTCCACTAACCAAGAATGAATTTTTCTTGTGTTGCTACTTTTCAGGTTCCCGAAAGATTGAAAGATAACTTTCAACTTCAATACCTCTCAAATGAAAGACGCTTTCATACGATCAACTTAAGCAAAGATGAAATCACACTACATGATCCCGAAGGTAAGCGAGGTAAGGAAATTTTAGAAACCGAGTCCAGTGCAGATTTGAAAATTATTGATAAAACTTTTGGTGACTTAGTTCTTAAAAGATCCCCTCATTTTGATCCGATTAATTGTTACTCTTCGATTGTGGTTGATAAAGTCATTACGAAAAGAAGCGTGATTTGTTATTCTCTTGATTTACCTTGTGTAAAATCCTTGAATTTGTCCAAATTTGTTTTGGAGAATAAGGTAACGAAATTTTCCAAATTTGTTTTCAATTTATATTCGTGCCTTAAACAGTTTATGTGGTTGTACATGAAGTTTGAGTTCCATTTGACAAACGTTAACTCAACAACGAAGATTCGACTACACTATGCCCCCGATGAGCGAAGGTTTGTTTTAAATGAAAAAGGTAAAATCGACCCTTATTCTTCTGCTTATCGAGGTAAGATGCTTAAAACCTTTGAAACACTTTTGTACTTCTCGGATAGTGATAAAGATCGTGTTGATGAACACTTAGATCGAAACGTGCTTGACTGTCCTATTTTATTTATTGATGGTCTATCTGTTTTGATGGTTGATAAAAAGATTCTTGTTTTTGATAATGCATGTGTGAGTGAATCTATAGACCGTCGATTAATGCATGGTATGATTATGCAACTCTGTGAACCATGTGAATCTTTTCAAATACCTACTTGTGACGATTATGTTTACCATTTGATTTATTACTCGTAATTTATTCATGGTTTGTGGGAACAATGTGAGACGACTGAATGCCTTAAAACATGTCCATCTTTGTTTCAAATATTTGACGAGGCAGTGGTGAGTAAATTAGATTGTTTGCATGGTAATCTGAATCTGTCCATTCACATGCGTTATACCTGTTCTATTATGCTTATGATTGGACTACAAGCTTATTTCCGTTGGTATTTACTATCTCATGGCTATTCTTCTCAGTGGACTCAATTGCCATTAGTCCCGTTCGATAGAGGAAAGTCGAGTTCATTTGATTTTTCAGATTCGAGGACGAATCTTTTTGAGGAAGGGGGGAATGATACGAGTCACAAAAGCCCAAATTCTTGAAGGCGAGGCCCAATAAGCAAATTCCCAGCCCAATCAAGAAATCCATCCATACTTAGTTGAAAATCAGGCCAAATTGTCAAAGTGGCCCAAGTTGTAAAGTTTTATTTTTATTTTTATTTATTTATTTATTTACTTAGTTTAAATTTTTATGTCATATTCAGTCCAAGAGTCCCAGATAAAATGGCCTTTGACCGAATTTCCATATTAAAATAATTAGGACTTTTTTTATTTTAGTTTTCTAATTAGATTAGGACTAGTTATAAGGCCTATTTAAAGGCATGGCTGTCCACCTTGTTAAACACTTATCATTATTATTAAAATTTCAGATTTGTTGAGAGCAGAATTTTCTTTGAGTTTTCTCCAAGATTTCTCTCTTGAGTTTTCTTTAGAAGTTGTTTTAACAATCTTTTGATTGTGGGAGCCATCTTCAACCTTCTTCTTGCCATTGATATTCTTTGGAGGGGAGATTAGAGCCGTTTGAAGGGATTTGTGAAATCTTTCAGGATTTCAAGGATCTTTAGGACTTTCTTTATTTCTTGCTGTTTCGTTTTATTTCTTTATTTCTACTTGTGCTGAATCATTATCTAATCTATTTTCTGTTCTTATTGTGTTTTCAGCCTTTTTCTATCTTAAGGAATCAGCCCAAAAATCCCCAATTTCTAGGGTTTTTCCATACTCTTTTTGGGTGAAATTAGATTGTCGAAATTTGGGAAAAACTATCTTGGTGTTCAATTGGGCAGAATCACAATCTCCTTGAGGGTTTCAAGAACCCTAACACTTATTTCTATTCTCAATTTGATTCTTTGCTGATTTGGGGATTTTATTTCAGATCTGAAAATTCAAAAATCTAATCTTTTAATTTTCTGTTTCGTTTCAGATCTAATTGTTTAGGGTTTTCGTAGGAGTTTCTCGTGACTTGGCAACTCGATCTTGGTCCGCGCGTAACCCCGTATCAAGATGTCTAATAGTTAATTAAGTGTGTCTAAATTTAAGACACATTTAATTCATGTTGTCAATTAATTTTTCCAGACGAATTTAATGTGCAGGATATTGTGTACTTTGGACGAATTTAATGCTGTTAATTAATGTGTTTTGCTGCTGTTGTTTAATGCTGCTGTTGTTTAAATGCAGAATGTTAAACATGTCATGATTCAGCCGAATTAATGTGTGAGATTTAAGCTAAGTAAATTTGTTGAATTTGCTAGGACAATGTACATGGACGGCAAAGAAGAGGTGGACAACATCATGCATAATTTGTGGAACAAATTAAGGAAGCATTTGACCAACATCATGCATAATTCATGGAAGAATTTGAGGAAGCATTTGACCAACATCATGCATAATTCATGGAAGAATTTGAGGAAGCATTTGGCCAACATCATGCATAATTCATGGAAGAATTTGAGGAAGCATTTGACCAACATCATGCATAATTCATGGAAGAATTTAAGGAAGCATTTGGCCAACATCATGCATAATTTGAGGAACAAATTGAGGAAGCACCATGGCCGAATTTGGCTTCCAATTTTACCCATTCAGCTACCCTTTTGTTTTGCCTATAAATATGTGTTAAATTTCATTGTAAGGGAAGAAGAACCTTGAATTAATGTTTTTACATTTTGTGAGATTGTTTACAACTCTCATTGTTCTCCAAAGACTCGTTTGACTTATCAAGTAACCCTTGTGGCGTCAACCCATTCTTCTTATCCGAACTTATCACTTTGCATCCAAAGTGTGGCGTTCAAGTTATACCGAGGTTCCTATCATCTTTGATAGTGGGTCAAGGTTCCATTTTATTCGTTTTCCATCCATACAACATTTAACCTTTCCTAAGTATTCGTATAAGTCCCGGGTTAACACACTTATATTGTGTTGGTTCAACTTGAATACTTGGTTTTCATTCACCTATCATCCTCAATACACTTCATAACCCCTTTTGAACTAAATTTGAGCCTTTATCCCTTCTTTCTTAACCTATCTTCGACAAACCTTGATATTACTCCAATTCACGATCGGGTACATCAACGACTCGACTCTCATCACCGAGGCCGGGGCGTATCAGACACATGCATGAATTTGTAGAAACCTTGCATCTAGCCGTACATGCACCAGCATTTAATACTTCTTCATTCATGAGTGTTGAATGCCCAAAAGAGATGTTTCTTCATCCATACATTGTACCGTCCAAAGGGATGTACCTACATGAAATAAACAAGTCATTAAGATATCTCATGGACACTCATAAATTCGGCATGATGTGAACACATTAATGTCATGCATTAATTCAGCTATGTGAACATAATCAATTTATGTAATGATTATGGCATATTAATAACAAATATTAATATAAGACAAGTTTAATGCTTAAATAAATATGTGCAAATTTTTATTTAATGCATTAAAGACAAAATCGAGTTTAAACTAAAATGAGCTAAGCTTTAGTTCGTGAGTTAAAGTTGAGCTGAGGCTAAACTCCTAAGCTGAAGTTGAGCTAAGGTTTAGCTCGTGAGTTGAAAGTGAGCTAGGAATGAGCTCAGTTTAGCTCAGGCAAGATGGATTGAGCTCGAATAAGCTGGATTTGAGCTGGACGGAGCTCATGGAGCTGGAAACGAGCTTGGATCAGCTTGCCAACATGTCATTGCTCGGCTTGACAGACTTGCTCGATAAAGTTCGCGGGGCATGCTCGTATCACAAAGGGTGTCTCTTGGCTGAATAGGTGCTTAGGAAACTCCAAGGGTCCTCCCACATGCATCAGTTGTACATGGAACTTGGAAGGGGCCTTGAACCTAGCCATACATGCACTTGCATTGATTACCCCCATTCATGCATGTGTGCCATCCAAGGGAGATGCACCTTTCAATATGCATTAACCTTCCATGTACATGAATGTATGTCCTCCAAACATTGAACCGGTCCATGCATGTATCCTCTCGTTCAATGAACATTCCCGTTCATGCACCTTGCATTAAATGCCATGAATGTATCTTCCAAATTCGGCTAACCTACATAATTAAATAACATAATTAAATAACACACAACTATTCATATAATTATAATTTAAAATAATAACTAAATAACTTAATATCACTAACTCAATTTGAACACAATAATTATAAGTCAACTTATAATAAATTCAGCTAGCTCAAATAGTCAAAAACACTTAGTGAGCTAAATTGAGCTAGGGAATTCGGCATGAGCTGTAACAAACTTAGTTATAAGCTAGATTAATACTTAATTTATTGAAATGAAAAAGGAATGAGCTGAAACGAGCTAAATTTGAGCTCAAACGAGCTAAAACGAGCTCAAGTGAGCTGATGGGAACTGAATGGCGCATGGGGGAGCTGAAGAGGAGCTGAGGTCGGATTGCAAAATGGTGCATGGAGTCTTCAAAGAGTTATTCTTAGCTCCTCCAACGTTATAGAGCTGGTTATCTTCCCAAATGCGCATCACAAAGGCTGATATAGCATATTGAAGTTGCTTGGTTCGAGCTCGGGTCATGGGACCTTTTGGCAGCTCAATAGATCCTTGGTGTGCATTTGAGGATGCCTCGGGTGTGCTCACATCACTTTCCACCTTAAAAGTCAATATAAGATTCCGGTCAATACTCCTTATATTATTGGTTCTTTCTTGGACCTTAAGCCTTTTTCCATCCATCCGAATTATTCTTTTCAAAGTTATCTTATTTTTCTTTGTTTAACTGAAACATTCACTTAGACTATTCCAAAACACTTAAAAACCATCTTTGCTTTAGCCTACACTTAGCCAAATTCACTCAACTCCAAATTGAACAAAACTTATCTATTTTACGATCGGGCAACACTACAACTCAAAATCAACTCACGAGACAAGATCGTATCACTAACATACTTTTTCTTAAATTCAGTCTAAAAGAAATCCCAGCTAACACAATCAGGCGATGCCATCGTGCTCAATGTGTCCCATCATAAGTACGCTTCATCTTTTAGTAACGAGGCTACACAATCAAACAATCTTCAAGATTGCATATCAACTCCATGAAGACTCTCTTTATGTTCATTAACCAATACTCAACTTTTGTAGGATCATCATCAACTTTGCCTCTGAATTTCTCCGCTCCACACTTTTGGATTTTATCTACAGATACTCAAGTAACCACCAAAGGTACAGGATTTTGAGGATTTAGGGGTGCCAGATGAGGCACAGTAGGGATTTTGAGGCACACTTTTGGCCCTTGGCATACACAAAGAGGTGCTTGGAAGAGTTGAACCATCAGCACACCATATTAATGTCGTCCAATGTATGTAGCTACATCAATTTAATTAAGCAATTAGTTAGTCTTAAGTCTTAAGACATATTAAATTCAGCAGTAGCTGGGACATATTAAAAATAATCATAAAATTCGGTTAGACAAATTGAATTGTAAAATGAAATAAATTCGTCCTAAACTTAGACATAATAAAATAGCTAATAAATGTGTATTAAACTAAGACACATTTAAAACATAATTAAAATGTCCAGATTTTAGACACATTAAAACACAACTTAACTAGTTGAGCTGAACTAACTAAATTAACTAAAAATATTTAATTTATTCCAACAACTAAAGAAATGTATAAAATAAACTGAGCTAGAATTGAGCTCATGGAGCTAAGTTTGAGCTTAGTTCGACTCGAAAAAGATTGCAAGGTGCACTCGTAGGGCTGGTCCAAGCTCTCTCGATGTGTCCAGCCAAAGTCTCTCCATACACTTGATCTACTAAGGCTGAAATAGCCTCTTTGAAGTGCTTGGCTCGTGCTCAGGTAATAGGACCTTAAGGTAGCTCCAAAGGCTCCTTCTCTAGCTAGGTATGACTCGGGGCATGGCCGTATCATCCCCCTCCTCAAAGCGATTTGTCCTTAAATTAGGACCTACTTCAAAAGAAGATAAATCAGACATATTAAAGCTCGTACTTATATTATACTCACCCGGTAGGTCGAGTCGATAGGAATTTTTGTTGATTCATAATGAAAGTGAGCATGAAAGAAATAATAGATGCTCTAAAGGCTCAAGATCTCACAAAAATTATGGCTTTTTGATGTTTAAACTTGTGAATTCCAACTCAAGATAATACCTAAACTTAGGGAAACAAACTAAAAGTTTTTAAGTCTTCAAAAATTAACTTATCATGCTTGATTCCCTAATGTCTTAAAGTTTAAACAATCAACGCATAAATGCCTATGTTTAATTCAAGACATATCAATAAAAATCATAAGTTAATTAAAATTCATTCTAATAGTGATATGAGTGATTCATGTGAGAAGAAGAAAGAATTCAAGGATTTCTAATGATGATATAAAAGACCCCCCACACTTAAGATGTACATTGCCCTCAATGTACAAAGGTAGATATATTGAAAAAGATAGACTTATAATCATAAGATAGGGAGAGAAGTGAAACTTCCTGAATGATGAATGAACTCCTTGAATTGGAGTGATAGAAAGTAATAGGCCAAAGCAATGATGAGAGTGGAGGAGGATACTTCGGTGATGATCGAGGTTCATTAATCCATAAATCCTGCACCAAAAGAATATTATATCTGGTGGTAGCTATGGTCATGGTCGAGCAGGACATGGCAGTCGTGGAGAACCTTTCCCGGTGGAGTTTTTAGTTCTTCTGCGATGATGAGCTTTGGAGCTCTTTATAACTGTGATAGAAGCAGGAACTTTTTAGGGAATATAAAGAAGCTTAATTACTCGTAATGAAATGGCTGAAATTAAAAATTGTAAAATAATAATAATAAAACCTAATAAAAATAAGCTTAAAGGAAAATAAAAAATAGTCTTAAAATAGAATAAAAGTTAAAACATAAAATAATAAATAAAAGTTTTTAGACATCTTTATCGCTAGATGGTTCGTGAGGTGGGGGTGGTGATGAGATGTGAAAGTGCTGACAAATCTGCTGTAGAGTAGCATCAATGTTATCGAAGCGCTGAAAACACTGTTGCTCGAATCGAGTAAGGCGCTCAGAGATGTCAGAGTATGAAGCCGCCGCATGAACTAGACGAGAGGGGGTGGTGGCTGAGTTGGTGGATCCTCGTGACGTGGAGGGACATTATTAGTAATGTCCTTTGGGTCCTCCTCTTCGATGGACTGGGTGAGGCGGTACTGAGGAGGGTATGTGCCACGTCATTTCTCGATCATCCTCATACTTAGCATGCTTGAGATGCCCTGTGTCGACATCTGGCCAATGAGAGTGAGGGCGGATGATTGCGCTGCCGTGTTGAGGGGCCCAAAGTGCCGAGCCAATCGAGTCACATAGGGCCCGATAGAGATGACCCCTCTTCTGATACGAGCACGCCCCGCGAACTTCATTGAACAAGTCTGTCAAGCCAAGCATTGACATGTTGGCAAGCTGATCCCAGCTCGTTTCCAGCTCCACGAGCTCCGTCCAGCTCAAATCCAGCTTATTCAAGCTCGATCCAACTTGCCTGAGCTAAACTGAGCTCACTCCTAGCTCATATTTAGCTCATGAGCTAAACCTTAGCTCAACTTCAGCTTAGGAGTTTAGCCTCAGCTCAACTTTAGCTCACGAGCTAAAACTTAGCTCATTTTAGTTTAAACTCGGTTTTGTCTTTAATGCATTAAATAAAAATTTGCACATATTTATTTAAGCATTAAACTTGTCTTATATTAATATTTGTTATTAATATGCCATAGTCATTACATAAATTGATTATGTTCACATAGCTGAATTAATGCATGACATTAATGTGTTCACATCATGCCGAATTTATGAGTGTCCATGAGATATCTTAATGACTTTTTTATCTTATGTAGGTACATCCCTTTGGACGGTACAATGTATGGATGAAGAAACATCTCTTTTGGACATTCCACACTCATGAATGAAGAAGAATTAAATGCTGGTGCATGTACGGCTAGATGCAAGGTTTCTACAAATTCATGCATGTGTCGAATGCATGTATGGACATTAAAGGCTGGTGGTCCATGAATGGATCAAATGCATGGGATGATAGAATGCATGAATGGCTTAAGTGCATGTATGGTGGCAGTCTCCTAACTTTCCAAGGCACTTATTCGGCCAAGAAGTAGCTGTTCACACTTTGAATTGACCTATAAGCAGTAACACATGCATGGATGGGTTCAAGAACGTCCAAAGGAAGGAATTAACTCAATAATTCAACACATTGATTGAATTAAGTGTATGCACAAAGGGGAGAACGAATTTACTAGGTTCATGCTGTCATTTATGAACCTACATGCTATTAAAGAGTTTAATTATGAGGATACATGTTCCATACAAGTGCATGAACGTCCCAAGGAGATGAATGCAACCTTTGGTGCACATACAAGTCACTTGAAGCCTTTCTTTATGATTAAGCATTCATGCACACACTTAGGGGGAAGAAAGTGTCCATTCAACTAGTTCATGAATCTGCCGAATTTATGAACTATTTTAATACATTAGTGTGAACGTTTTTATTATTGTGTGAACACCTAGATGCCGAATTTGAATGGTCATCTATGTGCCTATAAGTATTTGTTTTCTTTCAATTGTAAGGGACTTTTGCCAAAATTGTTAATGAACATTTGTTCTTGTGAGGTTGCTTCCTCTCATATCTCGTACAAGTTTCGAAAGACTTATCTGGCTTGTGCTAGTGGCGTCAATCGTCTTGTTTGAACTTATCACCAATCTTGGTGTGGCGTTCACCTATCCATCTATCCATACTTTCACCTTAACAATATAGGAACCGGGGTCACACTTCTTAGTGTTGAATCATTCCTGACGTTGAGTTCGTTTTCCATTCCCATCCTTCGAATTATTTTCTTATTATACCAAACCGACCCATTTATCCATCACCCATCTTTGCTACACATAACCGAACCTATTACTAAACTTACCCTTCTTAAAACCTTCCGCTTATTCTAATCAATTATTTTACTTTTATTACTAAAATCCGAGACACGAACGACTCTCTCGAACTACGATCAGGCAACTACGTGAATTTGACTCATCTACCCGGGCCGGATCACATCATCTTCTGTGTCGCTCCGTCTAGTGGCGACTGGCAAAGGCAATAAAGTAGGCGAGGTCAATGACATGCCCATTTGCCATACCCCATAATAAATAAGTGTCATGGGTGGTGACGACGCCGGTGCTCTCTCGTCTCCCTATCAGAGTGTGAGCCAAGATTGTGTGTAGATACCTCAAGGAAGGAGGGAGAGCCGATGCCTTGGAGTGGCTAGGATAGTAGGTGGTCGAGGCAGGGACGAGGTCCCTCCAACATTTTGAGGAGGAGTAGTGGATGTGGCGGTGGAGGGTGTCGAGGTCATTGTCGTCCATGAACTCCTCTGTGTACAGCCCTAGTGCAATCTCAAACTTGGGTACGCTCAATTGGCGTACTAGACCACCGAGGCGGAACTGGACCATTCCAGGATCGTTGAAGTTGGTCATGACGGTCTGAAGATGGAACATCGAGCAGAGTTCTAATGTAAACTCGAGATACGTTAGCTCGATGATCTCGAAGAAAAGCCCCCACGGGTCAGTCTTTAAGAGGGCTCGTACCGCATCAGCCAATTGAATCTGCTCGAATGCGGCCTAGTCAATGCAGCGGCCCACACTTAGGGGTCTGGCCTGTAATATCTGATATAATTTCACCTGGGGTCCCAAGGGAACCTGGAGGAATGGGTGCCTAATCTTCGTGGTAGGACCCGAGGATGACGATGCTCCTTTCCTCTTTATCGAGGCAGGAATAGCGGTCTTCTTACCACGTGAGGACAACATTGTACCTGCATTGAAAAATTGAAGTTCAATTAATATGCCCCAAGAATAGTATGGAAAATCAAGGCTAAATATGAATATTTTATGAAATTTACGTACGAGATGATAAAAACTAAAACCACTAAATATATCAAGTTAGAGGATTATGGAAATAATGAATAAATGCATGTGGGTAGGCATAAATTTCATGGAAACAAGGAAAAATGGAAGAGTATTGCAAATGAGTATTTTATTGTTCAAACTATGAATATTCAAAAATAGTTCAATATAGCAAATGAATCATGAAATAAGCCACATATTTAAAGAAAATAGAGAGAAAAGACTGAAAAATGCAAAAAGAAGGAACTTGGGGCGTTGAAATCGGTGTTGTAGGCGGCGCACGGGCGTAGAGGGTAGGGCATGTGGAGTTGCAGTGGCTAGGGTTAGGGATTTTTGGGGAGGGAGATGATGAATAGTGAGGGGTTTGCCTGTGTGTTTCGCAAATTTTGAATTTGGGTGCGTCTGACATTCTGCCCATGCCTGTGTGACTTGGGCGTGTGGGCGCACACGGCCGTGTCGCATGGCTGTGTCTTGCTTAGTTCGCTTCTCCCACGCCCCGTGTACATAGGTCCACTCCCGTGTTCGTTTTGACAGTGTCGACCACAGGTGGATGGCACAGGCATGTCGAATGCCAGTGTTACATTCTCAGTTTCAACCACGGTTTTGAGGCATGGGCGTGTCTTACGCCCGTGTTGTTTTGGCATTTTTGCCCACGGCCATATTGCACGGCCGTGGCAAATTAATGCACCCCGTGTTGGGGAAAAATCTTGCCCTATGCCCGTGTGTCTGGCCGTGTGGTATTTAGAAAGCCTGCGTTCCATGATTCGGTTACTATGTTAGATGTTAAAAACTAAGATTTAAAGAAATTAGCACTGTTAGTGCTTGGGTTGCCTCCCGAGAAGCACTTATTTATAGTCTAAGCTCGACTTACCTCTCTTCTGCATGGTCAAGGTGGTGCGAGGAGTTTACACTCCTCATTCTTACTATAAACTTTATCAACATAAGGTTTCCGACGAGTATTGTTTACCTTAAATGTGCTGAATTTGGTATGATTTACCTCGACTGTACCATATGGGAAAATACTGAGTACCGTAAGAGAAATTTCTTCATTAGGTTCAGAAGTGGTAATGCAAGGATTGCTGGATCTAGTAGTACTTTGTCTCCAACCTTAAGTTATTTGTTGAGGTATTGAGCTCGTCCTGGCTCGGTTTTGGTTTATTGGGTGTTCTTGGTTTCTGTGTCCACCATTCATCTAGCTCATCGATTTGTAGCCTTCGTTCTTCATAGATAGGTCCTTTGTTGTTGTTTGAACACGGCTCATATGCATTTTTTCGTAACTATTTTCTACACAGAAGGTTTCACCACATGATCAGTACTAGTAGAATGATTTATACAACCACCTTCAATTTTCGATGTGTTAATTACGAGCTTAAAGGGTGATTGTTTCGTCTCCCACACGAAGTGTGAGTTCACCTGTGCCAACATCAATAATGGTTCTAGAAATCGCTAGAAAGGGTCGTCCTAAAATTAAAGGTGCGTTACTATCCTCTTCCATGTCTAGAACAACAAAGTCTACTGGGTATATAAATTTATCGATCTTAACAAGAACATCTTCAATGATACCCCTAAGAAATCTAATGGTTTTATCAGCCAATTGAATGCTCATCCTAGTTTGTTTGGGTTTCCCAAGACCTAGCTGTTTAAACATTTTATAAGGCATAACATTAATGCTTGCCCCTAAGTCAGCCAATGCATTATGAACGTCTGAACTACCAATTAAACAAGGAATCGTAAAATTCCCTGGATCTTTCAATTTTTTGGGTAGTTTATTTTGTAATACGGCTAAGCAAACTGCATTCAGTTCCACATGCGATGCCTCATCCAACTTTCGTTTATTCATTAAAAGATCCTTTAAAAACTTGACTGCGTTTGGCATATGCAAAAAGACTTCAATAAACGGTAAGTTAACATGTAGTTTCTTTAAAAGTTTAAGGAATTTACCAAATTGTTCATCTGATCGGTCTTTCCTTGTCGCATTGGGGTATGTCACACGAGGTTTATATTCTGTACTCACCGGTTTTGGGTTATTTTGGCCTACCTCATTCTTACCTTTGCTTACCACCGTTTCTGGCCTTGGTTTTGCAACCAACCCTTCCTCATCTTAAATGGAAATCGCGTTGCATTGCTCCCTTGGGTTAGATTCAGTGTTGCTTGGCAGGCTACCTTGTGGTCGTTCAACAATTAACTTGGCGAGCTATCCAATCTGAGTTTCGAGCCCCTGGATTGATGCTTGTTGATTTTTGAGTGCTGTCTTAGTATTCTGAAAATGATTTTCTGACATCGAGATGAATTTGGTTAGCATCTCCTCAAGGTTCGGCTTTTTCTCCTACTGGTACGGTAGTTGCTGAAAGCCTAGAGGGGGTGGTGGTCTCTGATTTCCTTGGCCTCCCTATGAAAAATTTGGGTGGTTCCTCCAACCTACATTGTAAGTACTGCTATAAGGATTGTTTTGAGATCGAGGATTGTTACCTATGTAATTTAACTACTTGTTCTCCATGTTGTGGCCATAAGGTGGGTATTCTGAACTGCTTGATCCACCTCCACTTACTTCGCACTGCATTACTGGGTGAACCTGTGAAGTACTAAGAAAACGATCAATTTTCTTATTCAAGAGTTCTAACTAATTAGAGAGCATGGTGATCGAATCGATGTTATAAATGCCGGTTGTTTTCGTTGCTTTGTCCTCATGACTTGCCACTGATAGTTATTCAGTGGCATCTCCTCTATAAATTCATAAGCATCTTCAGGTGTCTTATTATTGATGGTTCCGTTAGCAGCTACGTCAACCATTTGTCGAGTCGAAGGATTCAGGCCATTATGAAAGGTTTGAACCTGTAGCCAGAGTGGTAACCCATGGTGAAGGCATCTTCTCAAGAGGTCCTTGTACCTCTCCCATGTATCGTAGAGTGTTTCTAAATCCATCTGCACAAAAGAAGAGATATCATTACGTAGTTTAGCAGTTTTAGCCGGTGGAAAATATTTTAATAAAAACTTTTCGGTCATTTATTCCCAAGTAGTGATTGACTCCCGTGGAACGATGATGTGATCCTGCCCGGGTAGATGATACGAGTCATAAAGGCCCAATCCAAGTTCAAGAACGTGATGGGCTCACATTGCCACAAGGCCCAATAACGAGATCAAAGGCCCGACAAATGTGGTCCAAACTAAATGGGACCATTCAAGAGCTTGTTAGCAAGGCCTTAGATGCATACACGAGAGAACAAGAAAATCAAGATTCACTTTCTTGTTTTCAAGAAAATCAAGAAACCGAATCTTGGCCCAATTTTGTTGTTCGAAGAGATTTCAAGAATCAAGAAAATCAAGATTTCAAATCTTGGAAATCTTGGTCCAAGAAACCAAATCTTGCAGCCAAAACGCATTGGATCTCCATTACGAGCGTCAACGACCCAATTTTGGTAGGAGATGGATCACGAGCCCAAATTCTTGAAGGCGAGGCCCAATAACCAAAATCCAGCCCAATCAAGAAATTTCTTCATACTTAGTTGAAAATCAGGCCAAAATGTCCAAGGGCCCAATTTGTAAACATCTTACTTGTTTAATTTAATTTTTTAATCTTTAGGAGCATTACATGTAAAATTCGGCCCAAAACAGCCCATATAAGTGCATGGCCAAATTTACCTTGTTATTTTATTAATTAGGTTTAATTTTTATTAGTTACTTGTGAGATTAGGATTTGTTGAAGGCCTATATAAGCATTGGCCAGCCACCCTGATGTGAGCTTGCCTACGAACCAAATGGAGAACGAACAAGAAGCCATTAAGCTGCCCATTGGTCCAATAACGCGAGCTAGAGCTAGACGATTCAACGATGCTATTTTAGCAATGGTGGAACGGGTTGAGGAAAATGATAGCAAGGAGTTTAAAAACGAGCTGAACATATTCAACTTCTTTGAAGCTGAATTTCGTTCTAGCTAATTAATTTGCTGCTGGAATTTTAGACCATTTAAATAAGCATTTAAATAAGTTTTATTACAGCTTTTAAATATGTCTTAAATTATTACAAGTGTTTAATATGTTGATTTGGTTGAATTAAAGGTGTCTAGATGTCATTTAATTTGTTTGAATATATTACATGAATTAACTATGTTCAGCCGAATTAATGTGTCTTGTTTAGTACATATTTAATTCGGCTTAATGTTAATTAGTATGCTCATATTATGTTTTAAATTAATTCAGCTGAATTGAGTTAAATTAATGAGGTTCATTTGTTTTATTTAGGTTCAGCCGAATGTGGAAGATGCATGGGAAAGGTTGGCCGAATGTGGTGTGTAAGATGCATGCATGTTGGATTCAATGTGATGTGATCCAGCCCGATTGATTGAGTCGATTCACTTGATTGCCCAATCGTCGACGAGAAGTTTGTTCGATTTTGTAGATAGATGGAGTTAGATGATTTTTTTATAGCGGAAGTTGAGAAAATGGGTTCAAAAGATGGTTTGGATAGATGTTTGATAGGCTCGGTGAAATAAAGAAATATTGTTTATAATTTAATAGTTAAAATGGAATGGAAAAATAGAACTCAAGCGAAGAACGATTCAATACTATATGAAGTATTGCCCCGGGACTTATATTGCTCAAGGTGGATTAAATGGATTGTCGAAGATGGACCTTGACCCGTTACCTATAGAGAGGTAGGAACCAAAGGTATAAAAAGGTGGATGAACGCCACACCAGGATGGTGATAAGTTCAAGAAGTCGGGTTGACGCCACTAGCGAGCTAGATAAGTCAGAACGAGACTCGTACGAAATAGGATAGGAGGAAACCTCACAATCAAGTTTTCAATAATCAAATTCTGTAACCTTTTACAATAAACAAGTAAGCTATTTATAAGCCTAAAATGCCTATTGATATTCGGCATCTATGTTGTTCACACTAACTTAAATTCTGTTCACACAGGTATTTAACATGTTCACACAAATAGCATTAAAATCCAGTTCATGCTTGAAGATGGTACATGAATTGGCCGAACCATCATGATGCTTCACTTGATGCATTCATGCATCCTTAGCCTTGAAGAATCTCCATAATTCCATGAATGTGCAGCTCTTCAATGATCCTACATCTCCCTTGGCTAAATGAGGCATTAATGTGCCTAAAATACTTGAATGGTCATCTTGAAAATGCATGAATCATGCATGAAACGTCCCATGTATTTTCCCCCATAAATATGATCCATGAATCTTCAAATACATGAACTTTCAGCAACTCCCTCTTGCATGAACGTCCCAAATGCATGTGCTCCTTTAAATGCCATCCATTGAACCTCAATTGTGCATGCACACTCCCATACATTGCACCAATCCGTTCATGAACCTGCAGCAAATTAAATCAGCAAGTTAAATGCATTTCAAACACATTAAATTAGCAGCATATGAACTCAATAAATTGCACATTAAATTTGGCCATACATATTAACAATTTCAGACATATTTAAAACATCATAATTTATTAAGTATTTAATTTAGATATAATTAAAACACTTAATTAATTATTTGTCCAGATTTTAACAAATTAACTAACTTAAGATAAACAACTAATTTAACTAATGACAAATTAAATGGTTTATTTCAGCAAAATAAATGCAAGCTAAAGAAAGCTAAAAATAAGCTCATTAGGTTAAGATTGAGCTGAATTGAGCTTGAATGAGTTGACTTGAACTCGAGTGAGCTGGAAACGAGCTA
Source organism: Gossypium hirsutum (assembly GCF_007990345.1). NCBI lineage: Eukaryota > Viridiplantae > Streptophyta > Magnoliopsida > Malvales > Malvaceae > Gossypium > Gossypium hirsutum. The sequence continues at coordinate 34,538,871 of NC_053436.1, forward strand.
AACGGAGCTTAACGAAATGAAATTGAACTAATTCAGCTCGCATGGATTGGCAAACAATGCTTAGGGAGCTGATCCAAAAGTGTGCCCGGGGCATGGTCGTATCATCCCCTCCCTCTTTAAAGCGATTTGTAACTAAATTATATTTTGAGACAACTTATCATCAAATCGTTAGTGCCAAGCAAGCTCTCCTTGTACAAAAGAACCAATAATGGTTGTTTCAATAACATCGATTTTCGAACTTCTCTCTCTTTTACCAACAAATTCACTGATACGAGCTCGTTTCGGATGTAAAGACGAGTCGTAATCTTTCCTGATCGAAATTAGGTAGTGTCGGAATTGAATCAAATTCAAGTCTTGGTGTTTGAAGTTGGATGGCTTTAGGAACAAAGAGTTTGATGGGTTGTTGTTTGCTGGGTAATTCGATGAAACAAGATCGAACCCTTATTATCAAATAAGGACCCGGGCTTAAGGTTTCAAAGAAAGAAATGGAAATAGGATAAAAACTGAGACCCTCTATTTAGCAAAATAGGAACCTACGGTATGAAGAACGCCACACCAATGGGTGATAAGTTCGAACAAAGTCAGATTGACGCCACTCGTTGAAGATAAGTCAATTTGAGCTTTGGAGAATAAAGAGAGTGAATTTCTCACTAAAATTATATTTCATTCAGAAATTTGGCAAAAAGTCCTTTTACAAGAAATTCAAGAACTATTTATAGCTTAAGTGACTAGTAGCCGAATAGTCAAGTTCAATACTTAAAAACTAAGTAAACATTGAACTAATTTTGAGCTAAGATCCATGAATGGTCTTGAATCAATGTTCGGCTGAATATAGACCAAGGAAGAGCTTCAACGAACTTGGAAAATTGGCAGTAGCTACATTCGGCCAATGGAGTTTAATAAGGTCAATAATGAAGCAACTCTTGCTGAAAAATTACCATCATTAATTAGCAACTTGAACAGTCATTTAGAAGTGCCCCATTAATCCTCCACTATGAGATTCTTCGATCAACACTTCTCGTACGGAACCTTGGGGTATACAAAGCTTTCCTTCTCGGAACAAGTACCCATCATGTCGATAGTACTTCTCGTAAGCTCCCTTTGCGCATAACCTAAAGAATTCACTAAAGTCAGCATCGTTGACATATAAATCTTTAAGAAATACAAACCCCATTAACTTAGCATCCAAAATATTTAACAACGCATACCTTCGAGATAGTGCATCAGCCACTACGTTTTTTTCATTTCATTTCGAGAACGTGATTCATAAGCCTCATGAACGTGCTTGGGGCGTTCGTTAAGCCAAATGGCATAACGAGCCATTCGTAAAGCCCATGCTTCGTTTTAAACGCAGTCTTCCATTCATCACCCTCACGCATCCGTATTTGGTGATAACCACTCTTAAGATCAATTTTTGAAAACAGACTTGCGCCACTTAGCTCGTCAAGCATATCATCCAATCGTGGTATAGGATGACGATACTTGATAGTTATCTTGTTTATAGCACGGCAGTCCACGCACATCCTCCACGTTCCATCCTTTTTCGGGACAAGCAAAACAGGCACGGCGCATGGACTAAGGCTTTCGCGCACATAGCCCTTTTCAAGGAGTTCATTTACTTGCTTTTGTAATTCTTTTGTCTCTTCAGGATTGCTCCGGTAAGCAGGTCGGTTTGGAATCGCGGCTCCCGGCACAAGATCTATTTGGTGTTCGATTCCACGAATAGGTGGTAACCCACTCGGGATTTCTTCCGGGAATACGTCTCGAAATTCCTGCAACACAGACAAAATAGAAGAGGGCAACTTATCATCAAATTCGTTAGTGCCAAGCAAGCTCTCCTTGTACAAAAGAACCAATAATGGTTGTTTCAATAACATCGATTTTCGAACTTCTCTCTCTTTTACCAACAAATTCTTTTTTTCATTTTCATCACTCGTTTCTTTTTCTTTTGAATCACTCTCTCTTTTTTTATCACTCATCTTTTTGTTTTTCTTCTTTTCTTCACTCTTTTCTTTATTCTTTTCATTTTTTTGCTCTCTCTCGATTTCTTTTGATTTTTCAATCGAACTCCTCATTTTGAGTTGATCTTCATACACTTGTTTCGGTGATAATGGAGCTAACGTCACCATTCGTCCCATGTGTTTGAAAGAGTATCGGTTTGTATATCCGTCATGAATCGCTCGCTTGTCGAATTGCCAAGGCCGCCCCAAAAGAAGATGCCCCGCATGCATTGGTACGACGTCACACATAACTTCATCTTGATACTTCCCAATTGTAAACGAAATCAACACTTGCTTCGTTACCTTCAATTCTCCACCATCGTTAAGCCATTGGAGTTTATACGGATGGGGATGTTTAATGGTGGCCAATCCGAGTTTCTCCACCATCATTGAACTTGCCACATTTGTACAACTTCCCCCATCAATTATAATGCAACAAATCTTACCTTGCACTTGACATCGCGTATGAAAAATGTTTTCGCGTTGTTGATCGTTTTCGGCACCTTGCAAAGTAAGGCTTCTCTTCACCACCAATATTTCTCCATTTTCGGCTTGTTCAACATCTTCTTCATCTTCGGTTTGTTCAATGGCCTCCTTCTCTTGTTCACTTTCAGATTCAATCTCGCCATCGTCTCGAACAAACATCACATTCCGATTTGGACATTGGCTCGCGATGTGGCCCCTTCCAAGGCATTTGAAACATTTTATGTCTCGAGATCGACTTGGTTGGGCTTCCATCTTTCCTTTACTCGTTTCGGCAATCGGTTTGTTGAACTTGGTGGCACCACTTACTTCTTTGTTTCGGCTTGGTATGTCACGTTTGTTGGTCCCTTGCCCCCACCTAGGCATAGAAGAAGTGTTAGAGAAAGTTCGTGACGTACCTTTTCTTTTTAGTTGTTTTTCGACCTTTATGGCCATATGGACCATATCAATAACCTCAACATAGTGGTGTAGTTCGACGATATTTGCGATATCTCGGTTAAGGCCGGCGAGAAATCGAGCCATGGTGGCTTCTCGATCTTCCTCCACATCGGCGCGGATCATGGCCACTTCCATTTCTTTGTAATAATCCTCCACGCTTCGTTGGCCTTGAGTTAAGCTTTGGAGCTTTTGATACAACTCCCGGTGATAGTAAGCAGGAATAAAACGCTTTCTCATTATTGCTTTCATTTCCGCCCATGTAGACACGGGACGTTCTCCATTGCATCTTCGGCTCAACGTGAGTTGATCCCACCATATTATGGCATAGTCGGAGAATTCTATAGCAGCTAACTTCACCTTTTTGCTTTCCGAGTAATTGTGGCACTCGAAAACTAATTCCACCTTCTTCTCCCATTCAAGATAGGCCTCGGGATCCGATCTTCCTTGAAAAGCAGGAATCGCCATTTTAATATTCTTTAAATCATCATCGGGCCTCTCTCGATCTCTTTATTCTCGTGCTCGATGACCTCGTCTCCTTGCACTTTGTCGTGAACCTCGATCACTTTCATCGTCACTTTGTTCATATAGATCATTTGCATGTTGCCATGGACGTTCTCGCTCTCTTCTCGGAATAGGAGGGGTGTTCGCACGTTGGCTTTGTTCCTCCATTTGTTCCATTCGTTCATTGAGAGAATCGAATTGAGGTTGGAACAGACGAGAGATTTCTCGTACGATTGCTTGGACTTGGAGATCGGGCACTCCACCTCCGGGAACGTTTCTCCTCGGTTGAAGGTTTACTCCTCCACCAGCAGCATTCGAAGCTCCTCCACTTGTTGCTCGACGATCCGGACTCCTAGACATGTTTAAAATAAGAACAAAATATTTCCTCACCACAAAAACCTCACAAATTCGCTCACAAGAAAAAAATTCACTCCTCTCGTGTTTCACTCTATTTTCGGCTTTTATCTTGATGTACTCTCTTGCCTTTTACCTCTCAAATCCAACTCTCGATATTCTAAAAAGCTACCTTAGACTTATCCCACTTGTGGGTCGGCTTCAAAGGCTAAACAAAGGAAAATCGTATGGTTTAGGGTAGGCTCGAAAGAAAGAAAGGTTTAAAGATGTGGCGTATAAAATGAATTCACGAATTGAAATTTTTTTTTAATAGTGTGAAATTTCACTCAAAGGGGTATAAAAGGGTGTATAATATGATTTCGGAAAAATTTTTGTTGAAGTGTTTCCAGACTCTTTTTTTTTTTTTTTACGGATATTTCACGTTCTTTTCGTACGCACCTAGACCGTATGCAATTTTTTTTTGCAATTTTTTTCCTTCTTTTTTTTTTTGGATTTTTTTTCGAAACTTTTTTTTAACTTTTTTTTTTCGAAGCTACGATTTACGTACCTAATTTAGCTAGCTCTGATACCAACTGATACGAGCTCGTTTCGGATGTAAAGACGAGTCGTAATCTTTCCCGATCGAAATTAGGTAGTGTCAGAATTGAATCAAATTCAAGTCTTGGTGTTTGAAGTTGGATGGCTTTAGGAACAAAGGAGTTTGATGGGTTGTTGTTTGCTGGGTAATTCGATGAAACAAGATCGAACCCTTATTATCAAATAAGGACCCGGGCTTAAGGTTTCAAAGAAAGAAATGGAAATAGGATAAAAACCGAGACCCTCTATTTAGCAAAATAGGAACCTACGGTATGAAGAACGCCACACCAATGGGTGATAAGTTCGAACAAAGTCAGATTGACGCCACTCGTTGAAGATAAGTCAATTTGAGCTTTGGAGAATAAAGAGAGTGAATTTCTCACTAAAATTATATTTCATTCAGAAATTTGGCAAAAAGTCCTTTTACAAGAAATTCAAGAACTATTTATAGCTTAAGTGACTAGTAGCCGAATAGTCAAGTTCAATACTTAAAAACTAAGTAAACATTGAACTAATTTTGAGCTAAGATCCATGAATGGTCTTGAATCAATGTTCGGCTGAATATAGACCAAGGAAGAGCTTCAACGAACTTGGAAAATTGGCAGCAGCTACATTCGGCCAATGGAGTTTAATAAGGTCAATAATGAAGCAACTCTTGCTGAAAAATTACCATCATTAATTAGCAACTTGAACAGTCATTTGGAAGTGTGAATGGACGGTTTTGAATGACCATAAGGTGTGAACATCATGAACCGAATAGCCACAATGTACCCAGCAATGTGAAGGAAATAAATGGCAGCTTTGGAGAATGGAAAATCATCTCTTTTGGCCGAATGGTCACTTAGAGAACTTCAACAATCAGCACACCATCTTTAATATAGTCCATGCATGTATCATTTGGTGCATTGAGCCCAACATGCATGCATCTTCACATCCATTGAATCTTCATGCATGAATCTGCCCAATGAATCTTCAAATTCGGCTGTACCTAAAAACACACATGAACTTAATTAATTTCAATCAAATTAAGCTGAACTAAGTAAATACATAATGTGAACATCCTAATTTAACATTGAAACAACTTAAATATTAATAAAGCATGACACAAATTCGGTTGAACAGATTTAAGACATGTAATAATTTAGACAAACTAAATGAAATCAAGACATCTTTAATGTAACTAAATTAAGACATATTAAACACTTATATTAAATGAAAACATATTAATAAGCTGTAATAAGACTTAATTAAATGCTTATTTAAATGGTTTAAAATCCAGCAGCAATTTAATTAGCTAGAACGAATTTCAACTTCAAAGAAGTTGAAAATATTCAGCTCGTCTTTAAGCTCTTTGCTTTCATTTTCCTCAATCCGTTCCACCAATGCTAAAATAGCAACTTTAAATCGTTTAGCTCTAGCTCGCGTTATTGGACCAATGGGCAGCTTAATAGCTTCTTGTTCGTTCTCCATTTGGTTCGTAGGCAAGCTCACATCAATGATCAAAAATTTTTTTTTTTTTTTTTTTTTTTTTTTTTTTTTTTTTTTTTTTTTTTTTTTTTTTTTTTTTTTTTTTTTTGTTTATTCAACACAACCAAGCAGATGATATGTCAACTTTTGATCACACAATTCCAGATTTTGTTGGTGCTGATTTATTCGAGCTTCTCGTCGACGATCGGGCATCTTAAGTGAACCCGACTCAATTAATCGGGCCGGATCACATCAATATTAGAAAAAGATATAATCACTCACCACACGAATTATATTTCACTAGTTTAAACACACATGTTGATTTGACAAAACGAGCATACCAAAATGCAAAGGTTCATACTTCAAGAGTATTAATCGGAATGCAAATCACTACATGGAAATTTCACACAAAAACTCAAAGATTGTTCATGAAGAACACAATGCACATATCATGTGAAGATCTTTTAACATGGATGCCAAACAAAGAATTTTTAACGAACATGCAACCTTTCAAACAGGCAGATTTATCACAAATCAATTGAGCAGGCATGTTTAAACATAAAGATTTAACACATGAGTTCAAAAAGTTTGCAGGTCAAACACATCAGAATTTTTAGGTGACAGACTTTGATTCAAATGTTCAAATTCGTGATACGAGTCACAAAAGCCCAAATTCTTGAAGGCGAGGCCCAATAAGCAAATTCCCAGCCCAATCAAGAAATCCATCCATACTTAGTTGAAAATCAGGCCAAATTGTCAAAGTGGCCCAAGTTGTAAAGTTTTATTTTTATTTATTTATTTATTTATTTTACTTTAGTTTAAATTTTATATTCAGTCCAAGAGTCCCAAATAAAAGACCCTTGGCCGAATTTCCATATTAAAATAATTAGGAGTTTTTTTTTTAGTTTAGTTTTAGTGTTCTAATTAAATTAGGAAAAATTTGAAAGGCCTATTTATATGGCTTGGCCAGCCACCCTACATTACATTACAATTACATTGAAAATTTCAGATTTGATTTGAGTGAAAATTCTCTTTGAGTTCTTTCAAGGATTTTCTCTTGAGTTTTCTTTGAAGTTGTTTTAACAATCTTTTTGATTGTGGAGCCATCTTCAACCTTCTTCTTGCCATTGATATACTTTGGAGGGGAGATTAGAGCCGTTTGAAGGGAGTTGTGAGATCTTTCGAGATTTCAAGGCTTCTTAGGACTTATCTTTTAATTTCTTACTGTCAATTCTTTCTTTATTTCTACTTGTGCTGAATCATTATCTAATCTATTTTCTGTTCTTATTGTGTTTCAGCCTTTTTCTATCTTAAGGATCAGCCCAAAAATCCCTAATTTCTAGGGTTTTTCCATGCTCTTTTTGGGTGAAATTAGATTGTCGAAATTTGGGGGAAAACTATCTGGGTGTTCAATTGGGCAGAATCGCAATCTCTTCTAGGGTTTCAAGATTCCTTATTAACACTTATTTCTATTCTCTATTTGATTCTTTACTGTTTGGGGATTTTATTTCAGATCTGAAATTCAAAAATCTAATCTTTTAATTTTCTGTTTCGTTTCAGATCTAATTGTTTAGGGTTTTCGTAGGAGTTTCTCGTGACTTGGCAACTCGATCTTGGTCCGCGCGCAACCCGTATCATTTGGTATCAGATTTTGGGCGTTTTGGGTGTTCTTGGTTGATTTCTAAACTGATCTCTATTTTTTAAATTACAAACAGCAGTTTTACCCAGAAAAATTTTCGAAAAAAATTCATTTGAGTGGGTAAACGTTTTCTGATTGATCTGAAATTTTACATACATATTTTTGGCACTGTTATTGAATATACAAAAATATTTCCCGCAAAAAATAAGTCGAAAAAGTCAAAAATTGAAAAAGACGAATCTAATAAAAAATTAAAAAATATTCAGCGGGTTGAATTTGGTGCCCAAATTTTCCAGATCAAAAATTCAATATTTGAAGACATTCCAGATTTAATTTTGTGATTTTTGGAGATCGGGAACACCTCGAATGAAGTTGTCAAGTTACTCCGCAGTTTTTTCGGGTTTTCTGTTTTCAGCAATTTTATTGATTCTTAGCTGTAGGTTTTCATTTGTTTACCTTTATTCTTCCTTTACGTTATCTAACACTTTCTTGTTTCTTGTGTTAGTAGGATTTAAACGTGTGCACAACTTCTTCCTCGGTACGGTACAACACGAATCAATTGGTGTCTCGTCAGTTTTTTGGCATCTAGTGCAAATTAGGATTCTTTGGTAGTTTGGTTCACACTCTCTACTCGCTGCCATGTACAAGGGAAGCTTTGTAGAGTTATTATTGATGGTGAAAGTTGCACGAACGTAGCCAGCACGACGATGGTGGAAAAGCTTTGCTTAACCACTACCAAGCATCCACAACCTTATCAACTACAAGAGCTTAGCAACGAAGGCCGATTTAAGGTCACTCAACAAGTGCGCATCGCCTTTTCTATCGGTAAGTATCAAGACGAAGTTGTGTGCGACGTAATGCCTATTCAAGCCTGCCATTTGTTGCTAGGAGAACCATGGCAACTGGATCGAAAGTCACTCACGATGGTCGTACCAATAGGTATTCTTTCAAGCATCAAGGAAAGAAACTCACCTTAGTGCCGCTTACTCCGGAACAAGTCCATGAGGACCAAATCAAACTGAAAAAATTCTGTTAAAACAAGTGAGGAAAAAGAAAAAGAGAATGAAAAAGAGCAAAAAGAGATTGAGAGTGAAAAA